>NC_071534.1:10465833-10768863 GCF_026979565.1 Vidua chalybeata | reverse complement strand
CATTATCTTATACTAATGAAATTTCAGTCATTTAGGAAAATATGTAGATGGATTCCTACCAAAAATACAAGATAAGTTGGCAGACACAAGTTTAGTCTAGAAATCCCAAAGCTTCAGCACTGTTCCTTGTTGTGATGCTATAGGTAAGTCAGAAAGACCTTTACAGGAGAGTTGACCGCCTTGAATGAGACCTGTGAGTGAAGGCAATTCTATGTCTTTGTGAATCTACCTGGGGCTACCTAGGATTGTGTCTGCCTACCTAAACAGAGAGTCATGCAGTGGTTGCTAATGCAGTTTGCGTTATTGCCCTGTTACATTTTAAAATGAAAACAAGACAGCTTACAGACAGAAAACAGACAACTTACAAGTGCCACCACAGCTGAATTGGTTGTGTCCATGTTCTGAGCTGCTGGAGCACAGGGCAGCTCTGGCCCAGACACCAAACCTAGTAATATGTAACCTCTTCAGAGGTAAAGCACATTAAACTGAGTAGATGACACATGAGCCGCAGACTCCTGGTTCATAGCTAATCACATTCATAGAATCATAGAATCACTAAGGTTGGAAAAGACCTCCAAGATCATGAGGTCCAACATTTGAGCAAACACTGCCATGCCAACTAAAGCATAGCACTAATTGCCATTTCCAGTCATTTCTTGAATACTTCCAGGGATGGTGGCTCCAGCATTCCAATGCTTAACCACCATTTCAGTGAAAAAATTCTTCCCAATGTCTGACCTGAACCTCCCCTGGCTCAGCTTGAGGTTATGTCCTCTTAACCTGTCACTTGTTCCCTGGGAGAAGAGACCAAGGCCCATCTTGCTACAATCTCATTTCATGCAGTTGTAGAGAGTGATGAGGTCTCCTCTGCACCTCCTTTTCTCCAGGCAAAAAAGCCCAACTCCCTCAACTCCTCCTCACAGGACTTGTGCTCCAGACCCCTCCCCAGCTCCGTTGCCCTTCTCTGAACATTCTCCAGCACCTCAATGTGGTTCTTACAGTGAGGGGCCCAGAACAGGACAGAGGATTTGAGGTGTAGCCTCACCACTGCCAAGGACCTGCACTACAGGCCAGGGTGCCATTGGGCTTCTTGGCCACCTGGGCACACTCTGGCTCATGTTCAGCTGCTGTCAACAAACACCCACCGGCCCTTCTCTGCTGAGTCAATTTCCAGCCACTCTTCCCCAGCCCTGAGGAACTCTTCATTCAGCCAATTCAGAGCATGACCAAAGCAAGCTTACATAGAATATGAGTATTTTCTTAAGGTTGGCAGAAACCCCGCTACCTAATGAAGCTGAAGAGCACCAAAATACCAGTAGTGGAAAGGAACTATGCAAGATTTTTTCTTTGTATGGTGCTTTTTTTTTTATTAATTATGTGGTAAAAGCAATGTGAAGCCAGAGACATGAAAAAAAATGGCACCAGAATAAAAATATTCAATGTGCTAAAACAAGCAAGGAGACAAACAAAAGCAGAGAGTGAGGCAAAGCAGTAAACCAAAGGACTGGAGAACAGAGACAGAAGACTGCAACCTTATTATGCAGTATACCTTACTATTTACTAACAGGGAACTGAAAAAAAAAATTAAACCAACTATAATGGTCTGAGACAGCTGCTTGTCTCCCCCAGTGATATATATTCAGTTCTGATTCTGTATGGCTATATTACAGTTTCATGCTAGTAAGAGACTTGTTCTATTTAATGGTCTGTTGAGGTCCATAAGAAAATGGTGCATGTTTAACACATCAAAAGGAAGCTCTCTAGAGATCAGATAGTTTATACTTCATCTTAGCAAAGTATACAAAACCAGAGTTGTTAGGATGGCTGCCAAATGTAGAACCAAAGTACTGCTTGGTCTTTACCATACCTGAGGGTAGCTGTCAGTCCTTGGAAGAACAGATATGTCATAGGTGGCAGCAAAGTGGCTCTTGGCTTGCTGGATCTGACCATAGCGCTCTCTTTTTCTCCATTTTGCCCTTCGATTCTGGAACCAAACCTATAGCATACAAGGAAAGAGTCATCAGGGTAAACAAAATTATATACTGTGCAAAGGGCTTTAGGAAAATAGGAGATTCTGGACAGTGGCTTTGAAAATTTCTGTTTATCTACAAAAGAGAAGTTCTCTGCCTGAAAATTAATTTTTCACTGTTTCAATCTTGTAAATGTCACACCTGCTTAACTTATTGCTGGCTATTTTAAACATACATATTGTTTCATTCTTTCAAAACAAACAAACAAAAAACAAAGGCAACCTGAGAAAGATCAGTCTGTAGCAAGAAACATTCTTTTAAATTCCCATGCCCACTGACTTGTTGTGACTACCCATAATCTGCCTCCTTGAGGCGTCCATAGTCTCTATCAAGTGCAGCAGTAAAAAGGCAGGAAAATTTGGCACAAGGACAGTAGTCTACACAGCAGGAAAGGTTTCTATAAGGAAGGCTAGCTAAAAGGCCAGGAAGATAATAAAAAGTCACCATGTCACAGACAGTTTTTGAACAACTGTGATTTTTTTTTCACTTTGGTGTTAGGTGATATCTGTTTCTTATAATGGAAGACAAATAATTGCACTTTCAACTATGGAATAATTTAGATTTTATGCTTAAATTTGTTTATACCCCTTGGTCTGTTCTGTAATATTTTGAGTGTCAAGTATTATATCAAAAACCCATTATATGACAATTTCTTTCTGTTACTGATAACTGTCATTGTCCCATGGTCTTAATAATTTATTCTTGTCTTTCAGACAGTTTAATTTGGACTGATTAGGCATTATCATGATGAATAAAGGGGATTGCAAAGAAAAGTAACACTGTGTAAGAGTAATATCCAACTAGTCATTATTGTTCTGGTGTAAGCAAGCTCACTGAGATTTTTTTTAAGAAGTCACACTTTTAACTGAACCTTTTTTTTTAAAGGAAACAATGGCATTGGTTAGTCATCCTGCTAAATTGATCATTAATTCACTTTGATATATACATACATGAATGGTGGGATTTTTATAGATACTTCCTGTATTTTGAGGGATATTTACTAGTTCCGTATTTTGGGATAGTTAAAATAACATTGTTTGGTTTATAATTCCATTCTTGCATTGATCTTTGGAGAACTCAAATGTCTTTTGATACAGCTTAAGCAATCAGGGCATAATTTTGCCCATTTTGATTCCCAAGGACTTGTGGCAGATGTAGTATGTGCAATCTTTTAAAAGATTCAGCAATCAAAGCAAGGCTCATGCATATAACTCCTGAGTATATATTGTTAGGAACCTTGGTGGTAAATTTGTATTATTTATGATGCCTGAGGTTCAGCAAAAAGAAAAGGGAAGGCAAAAAAACTCCTGTCTCCACAAGAGGCATCAAGGACATGATAAGGAAATTTAGTCATGAAGTCCTTTCCTTGAAAAAAGACCTTGACAATCTTCTTAAAATGGGTACCAATTACTGAACTGACATGCAGCAGGAAAGAGAACAACTTAGATAAATTAGGTTCAGGTTGGCTCTCTCTGCATGCGTGCAGGACAAATATTAAATTGGATGTTGATGAAATGGTGGTGAAGGGAACTCTGGGTAAGGTATCCAGCTGATCACTCTGCTACACTAAATCAAACAATTTGCTTGAATTCATAGAAGTAAATGAGAAAAAGCACATTTTTTTTTGCCTTGGACAATCCCCCAAAATGTTTCTGTTTACACCACTTTACTAGAAACTTACTCTTGGCAGAGATAAAGTAACCATTTGCCTCCACAAAGCAATGTAGAAATCTGCTGCTTGTTATCCTTGAATTGCCAGATGCTTGCCTTTAATGACGTAAGGCCTTGCAAATTGCTTAATCTTGTGATGGAATACTCTTGCTACTCTGGATAGAAATGATCAACATGTCTTTCCATATTTAGCATATGAGAAATGCAAAGATCAGTTATCTTTTAAGAAAGGTAAAACATGTTTAAATAAAATAGAAATAAATACTCTCTGAAAGTCTGATATAGACATATATTTTTCATTTACTGTCTTCTTTTAAATACTCTTACAATATGAAGCCTAAAAATCTTAGAAAAAAATGTGATAAGTCAGATGACACACTTTAGTTCAATTTTCCCTCCGTGCTCTCACTACTAATTTGTTCTTGAAGTAGTTCTCCGTATTCCAGAATTAACTTGTTAGAAAAGTGTTTTAACATTATGCTACCTTCTTTTTTTTTTAAGTCAAGACTAAATCCCAATGAATGGAAAGCTGTACCAAATTGAGGAGAGGAATTGCACAGAGCCTAAAGAGTTAAAAGCCACTGAAACAAATTCCATCGGCATTGCTGATATCACATCGATGTAACGGAGCACACAGTCTTGGACTCTATTTTCTGATGACAATGGCATATGTGATGCCAGCTTGAATAGACACGAAAAGAACACTTCATTGTAAAAGTAATTAGTTGACTTTTTCTGAAAATGTTTCTGCTTTAATTTCAGTTTGTATGCATGTGCACTGACGTCTATTTCTCTATATGCATGTGTGAGTATGTGTTTAATTACAAGTTGTGAAGTTGTTATCATATTCAAGTCACTAAATTAAAAAAATTAATCCCAGTCTGTAATAATCAACAGGACTGTTATTCTCTAAATTGAAATAATTATTATTACCAGAACAGAAAAGAGATCTAAAATGAAGATAAACTTGCAAAAAGTGGCTCACACCCTTTTCTAACAGAAAAGCTCTAAACAAGAGAAAGGCTGAATTTCCTGGATATTTAGCATCTTTTCTCACCATTGCACATCAAAAGTCATAAATATTATTGAGATTACTATATGAGCACATACTGAATGAATCACATTTGTATGCAGTTATGATATTCAAATAATGTACTAAGTGATCACCAATATGTTTCCTTCCAAAAAATAGAATAATATTATTTATAAGTTATCAAAGTTTAAAAAGCAGAAATTGTACCTCCTAATTTTGTGATTTCTAAGATCATTCCATACAGAAAAGAGGAATAGATTATGTCCTTGTTTTATACAGGCACAAAGCACACACACACACACATATCTATGTAAATGCAGGTATATAACTATATAGATACATGTATACATTTTTGTATGTGTAGTTTCACTGTACAGTCTTTGGATAGAAACAAGGAATTTATTTACTTTTCAGACTGTAATTTTCATGCCATGACACACACAGAATCCTCTGCATCTGAGTTCTGCATTGTCATCAGTCTGAACTACATGCAACAAGTCTATAGTGGGATCTTTTCACGTAACAATCTACGTTTTCACTGCCTGGAATTCTACAAGAGATCAAGACAGCTTTACTGTTGATGTTGTTTTCTCATCCTTTAAACAAGTGTTCAGAACTGCAACACAAGCTATTTAAAAAAAATAACACGTTATTTTAGCACTACAGCATAACAACTCATGTCCATAAAGAAATGAGGCAAAACAAGCTGTTTACTTTAGTTTCATGGTCTTTTGTACAATCCCCAAGAGTGTAATTTACTCATTCCTACAATGTACAATTTGTCATAAAAAGGCTGAAATCTGGTTCCTACCTGGACTCTGGCCTCAGTGAGCTCTGTTCTCAGAGCTAGCTGTTCTCTTACATAGACATCGGGGTAGTGAGTTTTCTGGAATACTTTCTCCAGTTCCTCCAGCTGCAAACTGGTGAAAGTTGTTCTGTGTCTCCTCTTCTTACTGCTGGAGACATTGCTGTCACACTTATCACCAAGTTCATCCAGGTCCCCCTTCTCCTGCAGCCCTTTCACTGGAGACATCCTGAGATTGTTGCAATTGTCCATGGGCCTGCTCAGCTCTGTGTGAAGAGGCTGTCCTTCCACTTTAGTAATCCCGTAGTTCACTGTGTACAAGGTGGGTTAACAGCTGGTTAATAAATGATCAAGGGGGAAGGAGAGGTGTTTAGACTCAGGAGTTCATATAAAACAGTTTCACAAGGAGCCAAATTCTATCGTGGCAGTGTTATTTCTATAGGAGATCATTGAAGAGGAATTTGTAATATTAACTACAGATAGAATAAAAGTGCTAAATCATATTGAATTTTAACCAAGAATGTTATCTGAAAATATCATCTGAAAACTTACAAAGAAAGGAGACTGTGCAAGAGACTTGGCTATTTTCACCCTATCACTATTCCTGCTAAAGTAGTTAACAATGCATGAAATCAGCCTCAGCTAGAGTTGTACGGTTAAGGAATCTTAGCCCAAAACAGATTTTCATAGAAGAGGCACAAAGCTATTGACAAATGTGCCTTTAAACTTGGAAGCAAATGTAAAAAAACCTCTATCTCTATGAAAATACAAACTAACAGTGAAGTAAACTTAATAGTTGTAAACTGACAAATCAAGAAGCAAATTAAACCAAAAATTAAATTCACTTTTAAAATTCACTAAATTCCATATACCTTCTTTTGCATTTGTGTAGTGGAATTATTTCCAATGAAGCTTGTTATGGTTACAAAATACAAGGCATTTATGCAAAATGTTAACTTATTAAAAGAGATAGTTTCCTATACTTTGCAAAAGGATTGCAGGAACTATTTGTCTTTAGATAAAACTTTAGTGGGAGAGATAAGAAATATTCCACAGTAGCTTCTTAATAAAGAATGAAAATATTTCCTACTTTACAATATTTTTACTTATCACACATCACTGAAAAAGTAATGAAAAGTTAAAGAATTTAAAAAAAAAAATTTAATTATTTTCTAAGAAAAAGGTGGGAAAAAAGATTCAAGTTCTATAGAAATTAAAACGTACAAACATGCTATGTAACATAATAAGCTAGCTTTGAGATTGTTCTCATGTTCTGAGTAATTTCTTTTCTTTCAATTTGAGCTGATTGCAATGAAACACAATTTTTAGATACTTACCATCAACACATACATAGATAGGAAATGCCCTAAAGCCCTCGAGGTACACAGTAAATTAGCTAATTAAGAAAAACTTCAATGTATAAATCAATTTCCTATGGGTTTTTATTTTTTAAATTACACTTGAAGAAATCTATCGATTTCTTACCATTTTTTCGTACAAATAAAAGAACTTTCTCCAAAAAAATATATATACTTCAATGACTACATGAAGTCAAAAAGCATATCATATTGTTAGTCTTACTGCAGCTGATCTTAACCATGTTTTCCAATTTTTCTAGGAAATTAGTTTGTAAATTTTCTTCTACAGCGGTTTTCATTGTATTGGAATAATGGGGAAGATTTTGAATGTTTTAAAAAGAAAATATTCTTCATTCTCCTTGCTTATAAGCTAGAAAATTTTAATACTCGATAAAATGTTTATTCTTTGGATGACCGACGGGATTTTGAGAACAATCACCTTCACGCATCAATTAGCAACACGGCAGAGAACCCCGCTACCGTCGCAGGACGATGTTTGAAGGAAGCAGAGATGACCAAGCGGTCTTCCGTTCCCTCCCTGGATCGGCACCGGAGAGCCGGCCGTGTGCGGGGTCCGTCCGACACGGACACACCGGCGATGCTTTTTCCCGGGAGTTTGCTGGGTGAAAACGCCGCGGCTCGCAGTGGGGGCGGGGATGGCCGGGCAGCGGCCGGAGGGCGACCAGGGGCCGGTCAGGGGGGTGCCGGGGGTGGCCAGGGTGTGCCGGAAGGTACCGGGGGGCGGCCGTGTCCTACAGCACCCTCCGGGACCCGCCGGCCCGTCGGTCCCCCGGGCGGGCTGCCCCGCGACGGGCGGGCTGTGCCGGCGTGCCCGGAGCTGTGTCCTCGGCCAGCCGGAGCAGCCGGGCCGGGGCCAGTGGGGAAGGAAGGCAGTAGCTGAAGAGCTGCACTGAAAGGAAAAGAGCTCTTCAAAGTAGGCGTTTTCCTTCTCACGGATTTTTTTTTTTTTTTTTTTTTTAATACTAGGGTAGCAGTATTATAACAATAGTATTGTTACTTTACTACTATTATTATTTTACTAGGACCTGACAGCCCCTCGCATGCCCACACCCGAAGTCTGCACAGCTGCCTTTGGTCACCCTGGGCGGGAGAATCCTTGCCCTCCCCCGCACATCTCCAGGAGGAGGAATAACCCTGGGATGACGACTCACCGTTGCTGTCCTGGCAGGGTGATGTCCTCTCCAGCCTCACATGATGCTCAGCTCTTTGCAGAGGGTTGAAGGCCTGTACACATTTGCTGCCTGACGTTTTGCTATAAAAGGACTCATTGTCCAAAGTTTCCATAACGTGCTCCAAACTGCCTCCTGCTCCCATATAAAAGTCACTGTTCTTGCTCGGCTGGCTCTTCAGGGCAAACTTCTCGCTCAGAAAATCCATAATCATCTAAAGCTGCTTGAGAGCCTCTTCCCCAGACAGAGGCTGGACTGTGAGCAAGGGAGGGAGAGTGAGTGGATGGGAGGGAAGGAAGGAGGGAGGGAGGAAGAGGCGTTCAGCGCTTAGAGAGCTGTTTTGCCTCTGAGCCTTTGATTTGTCTTGTCTTGAAAGGGGAACCCGAAGTTGCTCTTATATCTTGAAGCTCAGCAGGACTTCTTGTGCAACCTCCCATTTCTAATGAATATGAAAATAAGCAAGTAGTCTAACTCCACCCCAGGTCCCCCAAGACCTAATCCCAACACAGGAGGGAGTTCCAGGCCCATTTTCCACAAACAGATCTGTTTCAGACAGACACACACAAGCATTTGGGGAGGGTGAGGGGAGAAAGGAAGGGAGGGAGGGAGGGAGGGAGGGGAGGGAGGGAGGACAAATAAAAAGGACATTTCCCCTTGCAACCTCTTCTCATTTCTCCAGGGATCCTGGAAAAAGTAATCCCTCGCTTCCCTCCCTCTCCCCCCAGATCCCTGAGAGGCTTACAGCAAAGTAATTTCAGGGGCACATACCCTTAAGTAAAAGATTTTCTTTAATCAATTTGACTGATATGTCGGTAGCTGCAGTCCTGTTCTCTGAAGCTGTAAAATTAAGAACCGGTGTTCCTTCTCTATTAAACAGCTCAGGAGTTTTGTCCTAGAGTTAAACAGAGAAAGAAATGTTGTAGGCAGTTGTTTGTGTAGAGGGAATGTAAACCAGCGAAACTTAAAACTAGAATTCCCTCACATCAGAAAACTGGCCTAAAAGATAATTTGTCTGCTATGAAACAGATCTCAACCAGTCTGTCTCTGTGTGTGTTTGGAGTTGGGGGTAGGTGTGCGTCTGTGCAAAGTGGTTAAAACGGACCTTTATTTTAAATCTCCTGAAGTACTATAATTAAAAAACAATACTGTTTCTAAATGAAAGTATTTTTTTAAGTCTTAGGTAATAAAAAGAAAACGAAATGAGCCGTATATGCAGGCGTTCCTATGGATATTGGGAAAGCGGGTGGTTTCCACCCAATGTGTGAGCTTTGAAGTGTTGAATTCCTTGGTCTTTTCGCACGTTGATAGGATTTAAAACACAGGCGAGAGAGATAGTGGACTATTTCGAAAAGGCACGAATTACGGAAAAGATCTTCCGTGCTTCCTCGTGAAAGGAGTACGCGATGAAGTAAAGCAAACCCGAGATTGCAATCACTTCAGATGAGGATTTCAGCATCGTGGGCCCGCGCTTGTCTTTTCTACTGAGGCTATTTTAGAACCCAATTCGGTGGGCCCTTCCCCCGCTGGGGCGGGGAGGGGAGAAGAAGCGAGGCTTTAATGAGTGGCTGAAATACCGGTGCAACAGTGGCCGGCCGGGGCTATAGAGCAGCTTAGAGACCTCTCCTGTGAACCCAGTCAAAGGTGAAGGGAAGGCCAGTTCGGGTCCAGCATATATCCCGGCAGGCAGCTTCCCTTCCTTCTTCAGCTGGTCTCTAACTTGGTATTTTCCCGAAGAAAGGGCTAGGGGGATGTTTTTTTCCGCTACCACTGTCGAGCAGCTGTGGGCACCATCCGCCACAGGCACAATTTGCCCTTCCCTGTTATCTGTCAGGACCGGGCTGCTTCCCCCACCTCTCCGTCCCAGTTCCCAGCGTTACCTGTCGCCATCACCGAGCTGGGGCTGCGCGGGGCGCGGAGCCCGGTCGCGACAGAGCGCAGAGATGGTGCTTGGGGACTTGGGGTGGGACGGGTTTTTTTTGTGGTGTGGGGGTGTCGCTTTGGCGGGGAGGGAGAAGTAGAAACTGTTTCCATAAGCCCCGGGAGAAGAGAAATTGAAGGGGCGCGGAGGACGTGCGGCGCCCGCGGTGAGCGGCCAGGTGCGGCGGAGGCCGGCTCACTGCCTGCCCCGGGAGAGAGGCTGGAGCCTGCCCCAGGGGCCGCTCCAAGGGCAGCTCCCGTCCCCGGATTTCTCATGAAAAACGACACGTTTCCTCCTTGCACCTTCTGGAACAACGCCTGCTCTGGACCCGGGGAAATAGACCCTGTCCCTGCCCCCGCATCTCCGTGTGCTGGCACTTCGGCTGCGTGTTTATCACTGTGCCTTAAAAGCACTAAATGCCTTGGGGAAGGGAAAAAAAAAAGCGGGGGGAGCAGGGGGGGGAAGAGAGACAGAGAGAGGGAGAGAGAGGGAGAGGGAAAAAATGGAGCTCTGGATGTCTTTTAAATGAAAGACACATGCAAAGCTTTTGCAGACTGCAATCGACTTTTATCCCAATAAATGTCCCTCTTTAAAGACAACTATTAAACTCCAGGAAAGCCGAGGACAAGGAGCATCTCCTATGACCGTAAATCCCCCAAGAGCTGCCAGCAGCAGCAGGGCTCTTTCTAGGCTGGAGGGAGCGCGGTTGTCTCCGCGGGGATGCGCGTGTCCCGCTGGCGGCGAGGAGCCGCCTCGGCGGCGGCAGCCCTCGCTCCCCACCGAGCTGCGCCGCACCCCGGCAGCCCTTCCACCCCTTCCCTCCCGGGAGGATCGGGCCACCCCGGCGGCGGCGGCGGCGGCGGCTGACCCGCGGGGCCGTGGAAGCGCCGGCCTCATCTGGGGACCGAGATGGGGACGGGCTGCGGCGTCCTCTGTACTCTTCAGCCCCGCTCCTCTGAGAAAACACGACCCGCCTGCAGCATCTTCCCCGCAGCGAGGATTCCTCTCCCTTATCGTCCAGTCTTTGCGAAGCTCTCCCCGCCGAGATTAGCGCCTACATTTATATATATGAATATATATATTCATATATATTTACAGTATGTAAATATTCATAGATATTTACAATATCTGAGTATTAAACAGAGCGCGATACCAGCTCTAACCGGGTCTTAAAATCCGTCCTTCCTCAACAGGAAATAATAAATAAATAAATAAATATCAGAGTGATTCCACATCACTGTTAGCTCCAGGGACCAAACTCTACTCTCGTTTACCTCTGTGCAACCCAGCAAACTTCAAAGGGAAGGAGAGATGTAACCTAAGGGAGAATTGGCGCCACGTATGGCATTCGTTCTCCTTAAAAGCTTGAAAACCGAAAGCTGACTTCACCGGGCTAAAACCATTTGAGAGGGTTTGGACAGATCCCGGGGGAGAAGGCGGCAAAGGGAAAACAAATTCTGTGCTGAGGTGAGACAGCTTTGAAAAGCATCTTTCTTCAGGGACCTACTCCCTCTGCCAAGCAGCCCCGTTATTAAGAGCTGCATGCAGATGTGCCGCTGTGTTTCCAGAGATGGAGTATCTCCCAAACCTTCTGTGAAAGGGTGTTATGTGTGATGGAGAGACGTTTCGTGACCAGAGGTGGTGTGAAGGAGCTCGCCCCTGCAGCTCATAGGAGCTCCTTGGGGGAAGCCTGTCCACTGGGACGAGCCGGGCGCGCACGCCGCGGGACGCTCCGCGGTACCGCTGGGCTCTCCTGCGGGGACGGCAGGCTGCCTTACCCCCGCTGTCCTGGAATTCCTTCCCTTCCTGAGATCAGAAGTTACAGATCAAGCGTAGGAACGAGGATCCCGCATATATTTCAAACGTTTCGCTGCCGAACAGTCAAAGAATTTGGGAAAAGTAATGTGCGGTTCGGACCTCCGTTTCTGGGTCCGCAGCCGCTGCTGCTCGTGATGGCAGTTTCCAGCCGAAATAGGGCTACTGCATGTTGAAGGCATCTCCTCACACCCTTGCGTTTGTTTAAATAAAGTGAGAACGGCAGCAATACGGGCGATGATCTCCCTTTCAAATGTCCAGGAATCCCTATCCTCTCCCGTCCATCCTCCCCATTTCTAATATCAGTTTTTAACTATGGATGGTAGCACAGAAAGAAGATTTTTACTTTTAATTTTTTCATACCAACACCTCTCTTCCCTCCAGAAGAGTTAAAGCACGAAATTTATTTAAGGATTGAACGGGAGGAAATTCGCGCTACCTGGGACTCGGCTAAACGAATTTTGGGGGTACTATTCAATTCTTTCCACATACGCACACTGCAGCAGTCTGGGAAAATGGAAGGCGAAGCCATGAAGATAAGGGCTGGGTGTTCCTGCGGGAGGGCTGGCCCCGCAGTGAGGGGCGGCTGAGGGATGGTTATAGGGGAAGAAGGGAAGTGTATATGTTTTCTTGATGGGATCAAGCACCCCAACAGCCGCTGGAGGGGAGGGGGGGGGAGGGGAGAGGGTGTGTGAAACACGAGGAGAACTATCTGTCTTGAAAAACAGGTGCTCAAATGGTTCAGCATTTCCACAAGCCTTCTGTTTTCTTTGCTGAGGCTTTACCTAGGAGATCTTTTGCATGAGATGGGCGTAGGCTCCAGAGGACCCTCTGAAAAATTAGCCGCTCGGTCTCTGCCACTCGGTCCTGCCACTGGTGTGCAGAAGCAAAAAAAAGGTGTCAAAAGACACTCTGCGATTTGCTCCATATTTCTCTCCCAGTGGAATGTGGCGAATTGCAAGTTACAATCCAAAACCCAGTTTGGCTGAATAATAATTTTCCAGACATCCTGTTTGTGAGAAGAATCATGTGAAATATTCTTATTGCCAGCAAGAAGTGCACTGCCTCTCAAAGAACAGTGAAAGAAGTTGCGTTTTGGGGGTTTTGGGGACTGTTGGATTTCCTCCTTTTTTTTGTTTTTGTTTGTTTGTTTGTTTGTTTGTTTGTTTTTGGGGTTTTGTTTTGTTTTGTTTTGTTTTTTGTTGGTGGGTTTTTTTGAGGGGTTTTTTTTTGGGTGGTTTTTGGGTGTTTTGTTTTGTTTTGTTTTTGGGGTTTTTTTGAGGTACGAGAAGCAACACTATTTTAATCCTTGAAAATAAAAATTATGTTTTGGATTTCCGCAGCCAGGCTACAAAAGGTCCCAATCCAAGCCCCCTTTAACGAACTTTCTTCCTAACAGGCAGGTTTTGTTCACCTGAGCAAACACAAATCGGTTCTGGTGTACGTGGATAGCTTTAAGATTTTCCGTTCGGAGAGGAAATGTTTAATTGACACTGTTTGGAGTGACTTTACCAGAAACCTGGGATCTGTAGGTTCAGAGATCAGTGAAAGTGTAGAAGCAAATCGACTACACTTCTACTCGCTAACTTCATGTTAATTCTGCGTTGGCAGCGGACGGGTTTATTGAGCCCCGCTCACCTCGCACAGGGAAAGTGGTGTCACCTCTCATTAGACTGGGCCCGAGCCTGGAGCCTTTCCCACTTTCCCAGCCAGGCTCGAGGTTTCAGACGTTTCCAGGTCTAGTCCACAAAACAGCCCGAATGTAACGACAGCAACCATTTCACGGTTCCTGCAGTTTGGCGCTTTGACAGTACCTCAGCTGTTAGGGAGATATCCCGTATGACACCTGCACAGATAAAATGAAGATTCCATGAGCCTCAAACGCATATTCAGGGGACAGACAAGAAATTTGGTGAATGGAAAAGTTACCCCGTTAGGGAAGCAGGATTGCTGATTGCTGTCAGGGCTGGACAAACCTCGACAATTTTCTTCTTGCAACAGGTAGTGACGCTTCTTAAGCTGCTTTTTTTTTTTTTTTTTTCTTTTTTTTTTCTTTAACGCAAAATGGAATAATATTTAGTGTGTTGGTTTAATCTTAGCCCCATAGGAAATCTCAGCAGAGATGCTCTATAAAAGCATTAATCTCTTATCTTGATCTAGTTCAAATTATAATGAATCCTACTTACATATGTGTTATGAAAACAAATCCTACAAGAATTTAATCTATGCTTCATCGGACGGCTATTGTAGCCCTTTATCAAGTTTAGAAAGGATCTGAAAGTTGGGTCGTGGGACTCAAAGCCCCATGCAGTTTGGCACCACCAAGAAAGAAAATATTTGCTCCTAAAGATGCTTCTCAGGTCCGATATACTTATTTATTCCCCTCCACTCCCTCTCGCCGCCGCACTTCAACTTAGAGTAGGATCTGGCTTCTAGTCGGGATGTTAGGTAAGGCAAGCACAGAGTTGCTCTTTCTGCAGCCCGGAGGAGGCGGCTGTCCCCCGCCCTCACCGGGGGACAAAGCTTCTGGCGGCTTCGGCCGAGCCGGGCTCCAGCAGCCGGAGCGGCTCTTCAGAAGCCAAATCCTCGCCCCTTCCCCCTCTGCCAAGCTTTCCAACAAATTATAGACATATTCCCAAGGCAAAAGACAAACATCGTTCTTCATATCACAGAAACAGACGCCTTAGAAGAAAAATCTAGACGTGAAAAAGCACGTTATTAGGTTTTTACGGCTGAACATTTGCTTCTCCTCCCACCCTTACTCCTGGAATTCATTTCCAAGGAGCGGGCCGTCCCCAAAGGAGCGGACAGCGAGCTTTTAGTGAACAATTTAAATTACCCCTTTTGCTCTCCCATCGCGAACTCACGCTGGGCTGTAGGGCACTGAGCATTAGCATACCTATGCGAGGGAGCAAATAAGAAGGAAAGCCGTCCATTGCAAGTTACCCAGCCTTCCCTGGCGGCAGTTTGGTACTGGGACAATTCCGAAAATATAAGGGCTACATTACCGGAGCGACCCGAGGCTCTGAATATATCGAGAGGCCTGGAGAGTGTGTGGGGGGCTGCCTTGTCATCTCAGATGAATTGATCTCTTCTAAGGCATGAAATATGGTCGACATTGTGGTTTCTAAGCACGAAGGTAAAGGAAGGTGTGAGACAGAAGGGGCAGGGTCTAAGAAATAGATCCCTGTTCAAGTTGGAGGTACTAACAAATGGATGCATTGAGCTGCTTTGACAAGGACTGCCGGTTTTCAAGGCTACCTCATTTGAAAGAACCCTTGCTTTTTTTTTTTTTTTTTTGCATTTTTTCCTCCAATGTGATGTGTACTAGATGCGATTAAAAATGTGTAATTCAGCGATGCTGAAAGCCACAGAGCAATTTTATTCCGGTCTTTCAGCACCGCCTCTGTACAGTCTCAGCCTTATTTTGTCATTTGCTGAGAGCTGCCTGTATCTTTTGAAACGCTAGCCTGCATTAAGGAGCATCTATCCCCGAGCCTTTAGACTCTCTGCCCTTCTTACCAGAAACGGCTAGATGGATACGAAAAAGAACGTAGTGGTTAACCGATATGCTGCTAATATTTAATCCACGGGCCTCCTTCTCTTCCTTTCCCTCTCCCCCCCCCCCAACCTTTAAAACTTCAACTCTTGGAAAAACATCATATTTTAAACTTTCCACACAAATATTGATATTGGCAAATAAAGCCAGCCCCCAGCCTTTGGTTAGAGACAGTCTTCTTTTTGTTTCTACCCTGGGCAATCCAAATTAATCCACTGTATTACAAATTGCCTCGAAATATTTCACTTTTCCTGACAAAACCCATACCCGGCATATGTCAGTCACCATGAGAGGCATTTTTCCTAGTCCGTTTGTGTGCTGGCTCTTTCTAGACTGTATCAGACAGCGATGGGCGGTGAGATGACATGACCCAGTAGGAAATTCTCTTATTTCTGTTTGCATTTGTGCTGTGGCAAAGCACAAAATGTTTAATGTTATCAAGTAATCAGGTAAAGCAAAACCGCATAAGCTTGAATCTTTGTCTCGGCTGCTGTTCGCAGGGCAAGAGGTGTCCACCAGGGGAAAGCAGGTCCCTCACTTTGACCATTTGCCACCACAGCCAACGCATCTCTCCTGAGCAAGAACAAGTCCTTCCCACATCGCCCTGGCCGAGGCTCTGAGCTTAACTCGGCACACGGCCAGACTGCACATTACATGAAAGGCAACAACTTCCCGAGTCATTACTTGACATTAAATGCGAATGCAAACAGCACAAACGTGAAGGGGCTGTGTAAAATGCAGCTCTTCGCTATTGTTTTTCTTTTGTTTTGTTTGTTTGATGCTTTAAAAAAAATTATTTTCGGCCAAATGTCGCGCAGAAATCACTGGGTCTGGACCCGCACTGGAAAATGAAGCTGTGGCTCGTGGAATGGAAGCCAGGACCTGTGCCGGTTTCCCGGACACAGCCCCTCGGTGTCGCTCCGGAGCGGGGCGCACGCAGCCGCTCCGAGCTGGCACCGGCCGCGGCCGCATCTCTCACAGAACCTGCAAATTAGAAAGTAAACTGCGAGGCAAGAGAAAAAGCCATCAGAAACTGCCACTTCTTGAGAGTGCGAGGCCGATGTTTTTGTTCTCTTATCTCCTAGCCGTGCTTTTCTAATCCTTTTACAATCTTTCTTTTTTCATGTACAAGACACCATCGTTTAAAGAAAAACTGCTGAAGAACTGTATTCAGACGCACGAATAGCAACGTATTAGACAAACGAGCCAAGCTTACGGCTGACCTGTGTTCTTGTAATGAATAACCTCTCGAGCCTTCCCTACCAGGTAATGGCGACAAAACCCACACTATTTGGACAGGACAGCTCTCATCTCATGATCGGAATATGGCAGGAATACACAGCTCATTTTATTTGTGTACGGTCCTTTTTTTTTCCTCACAAGCACAGAAAATTGTGCCGATTTGAGACAGAGGCATTTATCCTGTATTAGAATTAAACTAGTTATAGCACTCTCTCCTAAAAAGCTGTCTTCCATCTCAGGATATATGAGGAACACCTTGGCTGTGGTTCAACTATTTGGTTGTGCTTATTTGCATTCAGGATTGAAGTAGTACCCCGTAAAAAAAAATTGCTAACCTCTGGTTTCTTTGTATAAGTGTAATTTGACAAATGAGTAAGTTAGGAATAAAGAAAACCCCACTCTTAGCTATTAACAAACGTGTTTTTTATCACTTCTTAACTGTGAAATCGGCATTTGTTGTTACCCACATAAAATGCTCTTACCTGCTTTATTGTTAAAGAGCCATCAATTGCATCTCAGTCAGAAGTAATTTTATATCTTCCTAGGTATCTGGCTTATTGAATGTTTAACGGAAAAAAAAGCGCAATATAAGTAGCAATCAATCAACTATGAAATTAAGAAAAGGTTACTAACTACAAACAAATCTATTTAGCATTCGAATGAAGACCAGGGGAGGAACAAATGCTAGTCCTTGGCAGCTAGTTACTAACCTGTTGTGTCAGCATCTGTCACCAAAAAAATGGAGAAAGTGATCATAAAGGACAATCCAGTTGTCTAAAGAACCAGTAAATAACAGTGTAGCTCATAATGTCATTAATTTCAACTTCCAATCCTTGTAAAGATGGTCAGCCTGTGAAGTTAGACAATATTTCCACTAAAAATCCCTTCAGAAATCCAGTCTCTGTTCATTTGGCATCATGGAACTTCATGAACATCTCTCCAATAGGTATTTTATTGCTAACAAACCTTCAGCACAACTTGGCAGCAGAAGGCACCAGAGAGTGCCTTCAGGATGTAGCCAAGGGCATCTGGTCAGCATTTTCCTGTCATTCATCTACCTTGAAAACCAGGAAAGCAGCTGTCCACAAGATCCAACCCTACTTTACTTTATGTATGCTGTTACTTGCAGGCCATACCTGCTTCCTCCCCTACACTTGGCATATTTTTCTGACTTTGTGTGAGAAGAGAGGTGTCCCATTCCTATTGAACCATATCTGCATCCATGACCAGTTGACATCCCAATTTCATATCTATATAGACATAGATATATGAAAGTATATGCAAAAGTATGTATGAAAGTGTATATGAATGTATAGATACATATTTCCCACACAGGCTCAAAAACTGCAGAGACTGATACATTAATATTCAAACACAAGTATTTCACAACTGCTATAAAAATAGTTAATTTTTCACTTATGACTGTAGAAAAAATTAAACAAAACATTAAAACCCCAAGTTGCTGGGAGTTTGGTTGGTTGGTTGTATTTTTTTTTCTCCAGCTAATACAGCGAAGTACAAACTGCTTGGAACTCAGATGTAACATCAGGCAATTCAATCTTTTATAATATAATTAAGAGTTCTAGTCCTGCTTTTTCAGGGCCATGTGGTAATAGCTACTTTTCATATGTTTTTTTCTGACAAAAGAAAAGCATATTAAGATTGCACATTATCCCACAAGATTAGTCTGGCTTCCATGAATGCTAATAGAAGGAATTTCAGTATGTATCAAGGAAAGACTATACTTTCATAAACATACATTGCCATTATCATGAGAATCTGAAATTAAAATCAAAGAGATATTAATCCAATATATTCCACATAATGCTTTTAACAATTGTAATGGAAGACCAAGAGACAGTTTTGCAGCCATGTGTCTGAGGCCAGATTTGGATACCACCAGTGGCAAGGTTTTTAAAAATGTAAGCACTATGTACAGTGGACATGCCTTTAATGAATGCATGTGTGAATAATAGGATTATTAATAATTAGAGATAACGATTTACTTAGTCAAAATGTAACACTAACTCACCCTGCACCAAAACAATGTCAATGCTATACATTGGCTATTTATATATCTGTTAAAACACTAAATGCCTTCGAACAATTTTCTTTTGGGTCAGCATCGTACTGGGTCTGAAGTAGGTAAATCTGCACTTTATTCAGCGAGAAACATTTCCTCACAGACTTTTGTCATTTAGGTGTGGGTGATCTGACATTTGCACCTCGTTAAGATGCAGACTATACCTTCTGGGGAGTTGGTGGGGTTTTTTTGTTGGTTTTTTTTTGGGGGGGGGGGGTTTTTTGGTGTTTTTTTTTTATTATTATTTTTGTTTGTTTGTTTTTCTGTTGCTGCAGGTGTTTTTCCTGATGCCTCGTTTGAAAAAACAGAGTTTAAAGAACTCCTGAGCACACCTTCGGGTAACTTGCACAGGAAAAGAGTTCAGGGATCTGTTCCGGAGAGCTTGTAGAAAGCTCTTCACTTTGTTTTGGCGAGTAACACCCATCAACGGTTCAACGTATAAAGTCACCTTGTTGTTTTCTTCTTTGTTTCAAATGAATGCTTTCCTACATTCCCGAGTCTCAAGTTTCATACATACAAGGAAGATTTTTTAAAGAGAGCTCATTCATACGAAGTCCCTCCTCCTTCATGTTAAAGGATCTTCAGGGAACTGAAAAAGGGGTCGAGGAGATGATGCTAGCGAGCCTGGAAGAACTCTGAAGCACTGCAAGGGCAGCAGCACATCCAGGAATGCAGTTTCAGGGTTCTCTGATGTAAGATTTGCTGGACTGTCAGTGACTCACAGCCGCTTCAACATCAGAACAGACCGACAGAGAAACTTACTTTTAAGAATATGATCTTTTTCCTAAATGGGAGTTACTGCATCAGGGGGTAGGTGTGGGGGAGACAAAGAAAAGTGGGGGGAAAAAAAGAAAAAAAAACCCGAAATGAAAAAGAGAGAACTAAAAGAAAATCCTCAAAAGACACAAAAAGCCCCATAGAACTGCTTGCAGAGTAGCACTTGAAAAATTCATGTCATAAATATCCACCACGTGTATCATCTGTGTTACCTCTGACCTTATGTACTCTAAGACGTGACTATGAACACCGAGGCATGTTGGTTGCTTCATCTTATCCCTGAATGCAATAAAGGCTTGAACAGAAGTTGCACCTTGCACATTTTTCTGCATTTGGTCAGACATACTTTACTTCGAACACTGCAATTCTGAGAAAAATGTCTTGGATACAGTAAGACCTCATCTTATTACATATTGCAATGTTATGTAATGAAAACAGCAACATGTTTTGGCATACTTTATACCTTAATTTATGTTGGGTATATTACTTGACTTAGGCAGACTAAGCATATTATGAACCAAAAAGGCTTGTTAGTGAGAATCATCATGCCAATTTATAATTTAGTACACTGTATATTAAAAAGCTACCATTTATCTTTGCAAAATAAAAGGTCTTAAAAAATGTTGCCAAAACATTTTATGTAGGCTGGGAGGTATTTCTCATTCAGAAACGCCCTGAAAACAAACAGATTAGGTATGATAATTTTTATACAGCAGATATTTTTTTTAATATAGATGTAGATACAGCTATAGATGATACAGATATAGAAAGAAGCATAAAATTGGAAATATCTCTTATTTACAGCTTTGTTGATGTGCAGTATATTATGGATACTCTAGACAAATAGACAGGACAATCTGCAAGAAGTGTTAAGCTATGACCCTCTTGATTTTGTATTTTGGTTTCCAGTTAATACCTGTAACAGTGGCTACACGCACTGCCAGGTGTAGTGGCAGAAATTTTTATATAACAAAGCTTTTCCTACAAAACTTATAACCTTGATGTTAAAAGACAAATCACAAAAGCTCCAGTATTTGTTGGTGACATTTAAAAGTCAGCAACAAATTATTATATTGCAGATCCCGAAATCAAGCTGAACACTATACATTTGGAAACTAACTAGCTAAGATAAACATCTACTGCCGTTTCATTCCCTGTTGACAACCATAGCATTTCTATAGTCAGGTCAAGCAACCTGACCATAATTCCCCAGAAAGGCAAAGATATATTTTCTGAAATAGGGTGCATTGACTTTTCAAAAGCAAAGTGATAATAAAAACCGGACAGTGGTTCAAACAAGCAAAATTATTTACTGGAGGTTTTCCATGAGATCAGCCATCTTTTTATCTGAAAATGAAGGCAAGTATTCACAAAAATGAAGAGAAATGCTTTTAATCCATAGTTAGATAGGTATGTCAGCATAGAAAACACTTTACAAAATAACATCATATGTTAATTTAAGTACATTTTAAAAGCAGCCACAAGGCAAAAATTTATGTTCTTCACTGACTGAAGTTTCAACCCCCATTACCCTCTCCATCTCTTTCTCCATCTACAGCGGGTTGAGGCTTACAAAAACAGGCAAGGAAATACCAAAGACAGCCTTTTCAAAGATCCAATTAGCAACTATACTCTCAAAGAGGAAAACATTAAAATAATGTTAGGCTTTGAAATCAAGGAACATTTTCTGTCCTGTAGGCTGATGGACAAAGCATTGACTAGAAGTAATGAGTTAGATAGCCATGAACAGTTGAAACAGTATTTTTTTTTTCTCTAGATTTCCTTGCACCACAAAATATTTACACGTGAGTTTGACCCATTTATGCATGGGTCTGTCTATGTGAAAAAATTAAGTTGGGTTAACAGTAACATATAGATCTAATTTTACATTATTCCAGAACAAAATGAGAACCTTTTATTTTTTTTTTTAATCCTCTAGGAAACAGAAGTATTTGAAAGTATAAAACCATAACAGGTTGCTTTATCATATTATAACAATAATTTATGATGAAAGATCTAGAGGACTACTCATATTCCTAATAAAAGGAAAGTGCATGCTCATCATTTGTGTACTGGTTCAGTAAAATATTCTGAACCGACTTCTCTGAGAATGGCATTGCCAGCTGTTATACTTCACAACACACTTGGCAAGCATGTATTTTATTTTGTGAGAAAATGAGAATTCAGTGTTTCAATATGTGACATACATCACATGAACATGAACCCTTATTACATTTGAACTTCTCATCCAGTTCTTCTAAGCAAGCCTAAACTTAGTCACTGTACAACAAACCTTGTAGACTTAATCAGTTCTGCATTCTATACCACATGAGCATATAAGCAATTGAAAACACAAACTATGATAAATTACTGACAGGTATAAAATACTTGGACCAAAAAATCCCACAAAACCCAAACCACTGCAACCATGTATAATAAAATAAGTCAAAAGTAGTTAACTGAAACTTGTTTATTGGTAATAAATGAAAATCCAACAATTGATATTCAGAGGCTTAAAAAGAAACAGGTCTCCATATGTTCTCTGTGTTTGATTAAATCAACTAGTTACGTTATCTCTAATATTCAGCTAATATTTTTAAGCTTTTGCCTTTTTTTGCCTGCTCCCCATCCTCCGCTTAGCTGCACTGGATGGTCTCGAAATGATATCCGTTCTGTATGAGATGGACCCAAATATGATTTTCTTGGAGTAGAAATATTCTTTTCTAAACAACAAAACAGACATGAAATTAAAAACCAACCAACCAAAACTCCCTAAATTTCACTGTACCATATTCTTTTCAAGACAATAATATTTCTAGGTCTAGTTAGCACACAATTTTTACAGCTATATATCACTCACCATTTGAAAGTAATACAAGTAGTTTCACAAGGTAGTGCTTAAAAAAATAAACTTCTTAACCAAGAAGATGGTAAAATTACTAAGCAAAATTACAATATTTTTAGAAGTGTCATTATCTGTCCATTTTGAACTTAAACACTTACAGAGACACTCAGTGCTTTTCACACAGAAACTCATCCTTCAAGTGGATGAAGAACTAGTTCAGAAGATATATCTAATTAACAAGTTTTTGTGGTTATGTTAGACCAAATAAAAGAGAGATTTCTTTTGTTCAAAGCTCAGGAATACTTAAACTTAAATGCTGGAGGGTGCCACAGAAAAATTTAGGAACACATAGGAATATGTGAAACACTCATTTTCATTGTCATGCATACAGATGCTTGAGTAATTTAGACAATGGTTTCTAAAAACCTCTTCAGACAATTATTTAAATAAAATAACCAGTAAGCATAAAGGTATAATACTTATTTAAAATAAATAAACATTTTACACCTGATAACATCTTTCTTTGGCACCTGTAAGAAAGAAAACATCGGTAGAAGACAACCCAAACTCTGCAAGAGAATGATATGATGTTCACAATACAGCAGTTCATGTCTGTGAGTGTATATATATATATATATATATATATATATAATGAACATGCTAGCTTATCAAATACTTATTTTATGAACAACTTTTTGCCACTTACCAAAGGAAAATATGATTACCTACATAGGTTCAGTATTTTTGATATCTTAATCTTTTTAGTATTTCTCAATAGAAAAATTAAATTTCTCACAATATATAGTGACAAAAAAAGTAGAACATCATTCTATGTACCAATGTATAAAACATAGCTATAAATTTCAAAGAGTAGTGTGTTTCTTTGTTTTCTCATGGATGCTTTCCTGTAGCCTTCTAGATTTAAATGTCAGGAGGTTTTCCCAGCCTACAGTTTCCTTTCTTATGAATTCTTAAATTATTGCAAATGTATCTTAATAAACAGTTCTTTTGGCAGCCAAGAGCTTTCAAGTATTTTTAACATTATCTCCATTCATCTTCTTATGGCTCTACAGATGTAGTCAATTGTTTTTTTTTTTTTTTTTTTAATATATAATTTACTCTAGATGTATCTCCTAAAGATTTAAAATTCTGATATTTTGACTTTACAGCATTCACAATTTCCTTGCCTTTGGATTATTTTACTTAACACCTTAAATGGTAGCAGATCTCTCTAGTACAGAAAGGCTTTTGTTAAAGATCAAAGAAAATATTTAATCAAACCGTAAACTTTCCATTAATTATTTTGCCTGGGAACCATAGCATATTCAGTGAAGACTGAAACCTACAAATTAGTAAATTAAGTGGCTAATTAGTGAAACTTCAATATAAATCTAATGTGGTAATAATACTGTTTAAATTTCATGCCTTTAATTTCAAGAAATATTTTATGAAATTGAAAACATTGTTAAACAACAAAAATAATTAAGACTGGAAATTTTTGTTAAAATAAAAACAAAAAGGAAATAGCTATTGCATATTTAAAGTGGAAAACAAAACTGGGGCTAACTTATGCTTATTCTGTGCACTCATCTTCAACATGGTATCCACAGTATAGGTAAACAAGACATACCATTTTTTTCTATATTTTGGCAAGAAATACATTTTATTACACTATTTTTAAAACAGAATAAAAACAGATGCCAGAAAGAGCCTATCAATAATGAACTTGAAAACTAGTCTAATAGTGATAGAGTCAATATAGGAAGACAGTAAATCAACCTAATCCTAATTGCCTGATCTGGATTATTTCTGGACTAACAACCTCACTTGTTTATGAACCTATGTGCACTGCTAAATAGTATCTTCATGATGGATTTCAGTAATCTGTACACGTAGGGTTTTGCCTGTCCACTGGTAATTATATACAATGCATTGGAAGCAATATATTGTCCTTACATGAGGATGAGATATGTCTTATTGTTCCACTAAAAAATCCCAAAGACCTGCTGTATGCAGGTTTAACCCATCAGAGGCTGTGAGGCTGTCCCAAAGTCTGACAGTCACTGGTCTCTTTTTTTTTATCTACTCTCATTACACTTTGTAGCAACTGCTTTAACTTTATTATATAATTGTGACCTAGACAAATTGACTTGAAGCACAGACTAACTCTATTCTTTCTTTCCACCCTTTACACAGTTCTCAGCACTACTCAGCCAAAGAAAAGAAAGCCATTGTAGAGAATGATCAACCAATTTGGAATGAAATATCTACAGAGAGGCTTGTTGTAATCACTGTAAATAATTCCCTTTGTATGCCCCATCTTTCCATCTTTGAAACGGGCATAATTATGTTTGCATTTCTGATAAAGCACTTTTGATATCTACTAAATAGTACTAAGATATGGGTATCATTATCAACGCTGCTGTTCCAGTTATCAGTGCTGGAGTGATGAAAGACAGAGCTGGCATGGAGTACCAAAAGCCTATTCCCTGAAGAAGAATTCTCAAGGACAGATAAATCACACCAGCATAATGCAGTTTGCTTACTCCTATTCAGATCACAGCTATTTCTCAGATGTTACACTAGTGGCTATTGTAACTGCTAGTGGCTAAATATTATTTATGATTGAAAAATTGTGTCCTAAAGGAAAGGTATAATGAAGGTATTAGTCAAATATGAGAAAGGGTTTTGCTGCAGTTCTTTCTCCTAGAGCTTAATGCAAGACCAAATAGAAAGATGAATGAAAACATAAGAATAGAGTCATAGATTCATGAAGGTTGGAAAGGACCTACCTCTAAGATCATGGAGTCCAACCATTAACCCAGCACTGCCAAGTCCACCACTAAACCATGTCTCTAAGCATCACATCCACATGTTTTTTGAACATTTTCAGCGATGGTGATTCCACCATTTTTCTCGTCAGCCTGTTCTAATGCTTGACCACCTCTTCAGTGAAAAAAGTTTTCCTAATACCTAATCCAATAATTAATGGAATGTTGCAAATGTGGGACTTATCTGATTGATCATACATATGCCCACAAATTACTACGCTTACTTTTAGTTCATGTCTTTTGCTATTCCAGTGAAAATCTAGGTATGAGTATTTCACATATGCACAAGTAAGAACAGCTTTGCACTTAAGTGTAAAGTGAGTGTCTAAGTAGAATTTTGCAAGAAGTAAAAAAAAATTGCATATAAACTAAAAAAACTCAGTAACTTTGTTGTCAATACCTGTGTTTACATGAGATTTTCTGATTCTGATTTATAAATGGGCAATTTTTTTTCTTCAGAAATATTCAGTAAAGACACCTCCATTAGGAAATGGCTAGAATTTTGTCAAGATCAAGAGCATGAGAGAAGACAAGAAAGTCTGGTAAGGGATGCCAGTGGCACTTTGAATTGATAGATGGAACCTAGAAATAGTCCTTAAAAACAGTCTTGTTAAAAAAAAAAAGTCACAAACCAGAAAACAAAACTAACTTTCTGAAAACCCTCAAAACATATCCAAATGAATATTTATTCTATTTTTGCTCTTATATTTATTGATTGGGGGTTTTATTGAGGGACCTTACATATTTCTCTTACAGCATTACTAATCTTGTGAACAATTTTACAGCATGCTTGGATTTGCAATATCTCCATTTTCCCCTAAATTGCAATGTATCCTGCAAATGAATGGTTTTGTTTGTGAGATAATTAAGAGAATATAGCATGTGAGTGAATCACATTACTGCTATCATAATTTCTTAATTGGTAAAATAAAGGTGACATATTTGACAGTCATATTTTGCTATAAAGAGGCACATATTTCATTAATATGCATACATACACACATTGGTATGAATGTGATTTATGAATAATTGTAAGCATAATCACAATACTTTTAGTTCATGTTATGTTCCTTAAATGTATTTTTAGTGGGTCTTGCCCAAAGGCAACAACAGAAAGATTCACAGCATTTCAAGATACTACATTTAGTATCTTTACTAAATAGAATTAGGTGTATATATTAAATGTAAACTAACATGTTTACTAAATGTAAATTAGAACAATTACATTGGGTTCACTATACACAGTACTGATTTTTTTGACAACAACTATTATTATTACTATTACTTGTACTAGAATTAAACAGAACCTGGCGAGTATATTAAGTATAATTTAACAGGGTACATGGTTATTCTAATACCAACTGATGTGGGAACAAATCTTAGCCAAGAAAAGCAATTTAATTTCTGCTACACTAAAGCAGGCTTTGGAAGACAGGCTCTAACACTTATTTACTGTACATTCATTTACGTGTAACAACTTAATATATGAAGCCTCAGTACAGTCTGAGAGACGTTCAGATGCCTGCATATAGCAAAAAAGTATTTTGAGCATGTGCTGAAAGCTTGTCTTGGGATAATGTCACATGCTTCTATTTCCAAGCAGTCACTTTTTGGTTGTTTAATCTGTTTTCTGCTATCAATTTGTTCTGGTCTTTTTTTTGTTAAAGCCTGGGTCTTTTAACAAATGTCAAAGTTTACATATCCACTGTTTTGATAAGTAATGCAATATGTAAAATGCTTTGAATGAAATTCTTGGTGTCCAAGAAGAAAAGCTTTGTTAAAAAGGTTATGATAGAAATTTTATGATGCATAGTAGACGTCATAGGACATTTATCGATCCACCTAACATTGTATGTCTGGAGATATAATTTATTCCAAAGTCCTTACCATATTGTATTACTTAAAAGCAAATACAGCATAAGAAGGCATGGAGAAAAAAACCTCAGCATTTTAATGGAAGTGACCAGAACGAATCCTTAGCAGCAAAGCATTTACATCAATTTAAGCTCTGGAAAGAAGGTAGGTTCAGCAGGGCTGTGAAAAAGGTAAATGCTACAATATCAGAAAAGTTAACCTTTTAATAATGTTACTTATGGC
This sequence comes from Vidua chalybeata, assembly GCF_026979565.1. NCBI lineage: Eukaryota > Metazoa > Chordata > Aves > Passeriformes > Viduidae > Vidua > Vidua chalybeata. Next base: position 10,741,609 of record NC_071534.1, on the reverse strand, counting down.
TATCTTGAAGTTAGATTTTTTTTTTAGTTGCATTGTTTGCCTAAAAATAGTTATTGTGCTGAAATTTTACATTATATTTTTTAATTTCAAGATAATATTTAAATAGCATTGAAAAGTCTGGGGATTGATTTATATAAATACCCCATGATCTGTAAAGATATATCTCCTTTTTGTATGGAGATCTGAAGAAAGAATATACTTATGAATAATATTTTTTTAAGTAAATGGTGAATTTGGTTTGTAAATCTTCATGACTTCATGCTGGTAGGACTAGAGACTAGTTCTAAAATTTTATAGAAACAATGAACTTAAATTTTTTTGTTTATCAAACATTGATGCTCTTCTAACTAGATCATGCTGACAATTACATACTTGGATAAACTGAACTCTAAAATGTGACTTCGTCACACGGAGCTGAAAGAGATAACAATGTACAAGAATATATTATAAACATTTATTAATTACTATTCCACACAGTTAAAATAAACATAATAAACATAGTGCTCCAAATACATTCCTGTAAAATATAACTCTTGCCTAATTACAAATAAAGACTTTCAGCACCACTGCTTATTAAAGCAAAATATTTATTTTGTGTTTCAGCTCTTTATCTATTTCCCCAATTTTGACCATTTAGGATGAAATTGAGTGTATGCCCGAAATTTTCCAAAAGGTTGGTCACTTCTAAGAAAATATGTAAAATATTTATGCTACCCTTTGTAGACAGACCTGAAATCTACCAAATAACAGAGCCTTCCTTGTAGGATGTGTCCAAATCTGGATCAAGTATATAAGAATTGAAGTTTTTCCATGATCAGAGAAGGAATTATTGCTCTTTTGGGCTATATTCACTAAAATACCAGTCAGTATGGAAACATGCTTTACCATGATATTACATGGAGCTAAGCAAGGCTATTCCTAAAGGTAACGGTGCAAAGTCAGGGAACTTAAAAGCCTGCTCATTTCATGCTGTCTGTGGCAGATGGAGACTAGCTACAGGAACCATGGAGACGATAAGGATCAAAACCCCTACAGGAAGAAGACTGAGAGAAGAGGCAAAGGCCTGCAACTAAAATCCAAGAGAGAAACGAGACTGACTCAGAATCAAGGTGAGAGAAACTAAAACTAACTTGGTAAACAATGCCCTGGCACAGCTGGCACAAGAGACTAGAATGACTTGACAAAGAGACTGACACAGAGTAGGGAGAAAAACATGGAGAACAAGAAAACTGTGAATTGGCAAAGGGGAACTGTGTAAGAATAAAGAAGATGGATTACGGGGCACGAAATGGTTCCTAACTCTCAGAATTAACACAATTTTAAAAAATAAAAACACAGGTAATAATAAGAAAGAACACAAAGAATAAATACATTAAGAGACTGGACTTAAGATCTGCCTAAACAGTTCACTAAACCAGGCCATATTTGGAGGAGGTCTAAACTACATGATGATGAATCTCAGGAATACTGTCAGAAATAATTTGGATTCAAAAAGAAACAGAGAGTGAGAGGGAAAAAAGTAATCAGACCAGGATTTCTAGAAACAAACAGAAGACTTGATGGCATATGTGGGAAAGAAGAGTGGATGGGAGAGGAAGCTTATGCTGCAATAAGTTGGAAGACAGAAACAAGAACCATTCATAGTAAAATAAAGGATTACAGAACACAGGTGTGGAAAAAACAGCAATGAAAAAGAGACAAATTAGAAGGAAAAAGCAAAGAAAGAAAGAGTGCCTTGGGAAAGAAGATCTTAAGACACATCTTTACCATCCAGTACAACAATCTTGTGAAGTAGCCAAACATAAATTACTGGACCTTTCAGTGAATGGACTTGAGAAATATTTTTGAATCTACTTAACAAACATCCCACAACAAAGGAAACAGAAAACTGCTATTATTTACTCAAATCATAGGACAGAAATCCTTATTGTTGATGCCATGGTTCTAAGTGGATATCTAAGTGAACTATAAGCCAATTTCTCAAAATGAATTTTTTTTAAGCTGGTTTCTCTTTAAAAAAAAATCCACACTGAAGAACTCCCAAACCCTAGTAGAAGAGTATGAGGCTGGTAAAATTAAGCACTTAAAATTTAGAATATGCTTCTATATAACTGTTCTTGAATTATTTTCATAATTGGAAGTGCAGATGATGAAATTACATGAGATCTTGTATTATTTTTTCTCCCTAGCCTGTTAAATTCAGTGAAAGCAAGTTCTACATGCCTTTAAAATCTGCATTTAGGTAATTTTTTAATGTGCAACCTCAAAGTCAATTAAGCAGTATCTTTCAAGATGTCATTCTGTAGTCTGTTCAAGAAGATTAGGTATACGTTGTTTGAGTGTCAACAAATAGATAGAAAAATATTTACGTATGAAAGAAATGTGCACAAGAAACCCCTTGGTAAAATATGAGCAAATTCATAGAGAGCTTAAAAATGAGATGCTTATTACACAGAGAGAGTTTACAAATCCTAAATGAAAGACAGCAGTCCTTGAACTAGAATATATAGACAACAGTGATGCTAAGAAGAAAGGAACAGGAAAGCAGGAATTTTTTAATGTGAAGCTGTACCATACACTGCTTATAACAAAGTTGAAGGGTTTCTAACAACTCTCATGAAAGAAAGGGAGGCAAAAAAAAATCAAGGTGGGGGTTCTGTCAAGAGCAAAAAGAACTGAGTAAGATTTAAAAAGGAAGTGAAATAAAAGCTCCTGTGTTTTTTTCTGAGTTGGAAGACTTTTCACTGAAAGAAAGGCATAATTAAACCTCATTAATTTATTTTCACTGACTAGCAGAAAATAAAGTTTGAATTTACTGGAGAAACTAGAACTTATAAATGTTTTTTAGTGGAGATATACATGGGTCCATTTTTTGAATTAAGGGTATTAAAGGAATGTCAAGGTTCAGGTTTTAATTTATTTAATTTGTTTTCCTGGAAAGCAGTTTTACTGATATCAGTTTTACTGATATCAGCTTCCTGAAAAGCTCAAATTCAGAGAAGAGGAGAATTAAGAATTCTAGGCAGTATTTCAAATAAAAGTTAGAGGCACAGCTCCCATTACATTTCACTTTCAAATTTTGGTCAGGAGACTGCAGTTCCTAAGGCAAATATAATGAAAATAAAGTTTAAATTTGCAGAGAAAGAAAACCCCACAAAATTGTGATGACTGTTGGACAATGTAAAATATGTAGGAGACTCATCTACATGTCCAACATTGGTTGGTCAGAAACAAATTAGGATGATAGAAGGTAGCTGACCGTCATAGCCTACTCACAAATTGGATATTAGCATATGCAAAAACCAGTACTTTCTAGCTTGGTACAGAAAATGCTTATCCTCTAGCTCTTGCAAAATATTTCTATGCCCATCTTGCAACTTAATGCTGACTACAGTACCAGTGTTCAGGAAAGTATTAAAACAAGAAATTCAACCGGAAATTTACACCAGTGTTTATGGAGTTAATAAAAACTATAAAGAATGGTCAGACCCGCTGCCCCCCAACCAGCCCCACCCCAAAAAATAACCTCAAGAAACAGAAAATTAAAAATAGCTACTAAGGAGCATAAAGCAATAACTATAAAGGAATATTATATTCCTTCTGGAACATAATATAAGTATGTTCTTAGATCATAACGTACTGGTCATTAACAGAAGCAAAGTCCTAAATTACACAGATAACTATTTACTGCAGCTGAACAATGGCTACTCTTTCTTTAGGTTATATATTTTTAAAAAATATTTGGTCAATTTAATGAACAGTTAGTTTTCCCTTTGAACATGTAAAAGGAAAGCAAATCAAATACTTTTAAGTAAACAAATACTTTCCTTAAATTGAGATATACTATGTTAAAAGCATTCCTTTTATTACTTAATTAATTTAGCTTTGTCAAGGAACAGAATTAAGTTAGTTTAGGATTAATCTATCCCATCCAAATTTTTCAGAAAAAATAGGAAATTTGGCTTTTAAAAATATTTAAAATAGTTTAATCCAGAATTCAAAGAACCTGCCTTTGGAAAAAAAGATCTATAGAAAGAACATAAAAGGAAGTTCACAAAATATTTCTTAAAATCTTGACTTAGCCTTTCTAAAATCCCCTGTGAATTAAAAGATAATAACTTTGAAGTGTAGTATGTTTTGTCTAACAAAGACATGATAATTCATACATTTCCCTATATATATAAAAGGTATTTTATTTCAGCATCATGAATTTGAGCAAGATTTTTTAGTAAATATATTTAAGAATTCATTATTTTGTATTCGTAGACTTTACTTTTCAGCCTGTAAGATCTCAAGAATTTATTGATACAATTTCTAAATTACAAGTTATATATAAAGAACATGTATGGTACTCCCAAATAATAGCTCTTGATTCCTAACAATAATTGAATTCTGAGGAACAGCCACAACTATGGATGTTGTAAAGTGAACTCAGTAACATTTTATTAATAAAGCTTGTCAAATCATTAGGTTGAGATCTGAAAAAATGGTACAAGAACTTGGTTTAAGAATTTATTGCAAAGACAGCACCTCTAAGGTGACAGCATCTTTATAATAATCTAATACAACTGCAGGTTAACTCAAAGGGAATCCACCTACTAAAACACTGAAACAGTTCCTAGGCATCTTAATTTAATATTTCAGATGGCAAAACCAACAGAGACTATAGAACAAGAAAGCATTCTATAACAAATACATTCTCAGCAAAGGAAAATTTATAATGTTTTCAGATTAAAGATATCATGGGGCTAATGATTTATTCTGATAGTTGAAAAACAACAGTCTTTGGCAAAGAGAAACAATGTAATAAACATGTTTCTAAACTTCATATGAAATGTAAAAAGGTGACAGTAATGTTTGGTTTTATATATAAGTGACACAATTGAATGTATCATCACTTTTTAATTTCTTAAATCCATGGTGATAAAATTTATAAAGACACATATGCAGAAACATATTACATTACTAAATTTAAACTATATTACATATTACATTATTATTTAAACTATTAAATACATAAGACGTGGGCTTTTTTTTCCTTAGTTCCTGGACTTCTGAAATAAGAAAGAATATGTAGGTATGGTGCAGTAAACGTGTATTTTTTTAAAGTATATCTATATTAGCAGAAATTGTAAACTCTCTCTCTCCACCCCCGCCCCCCCACATTTATGACTCTGCCAGTTGGTTGCTCTTTCCTGCTCCTTTTCTAATCTCTCCTTCTTGAAGGTATAATGCAATGGTACTTTTTTATATTCCAAAGAAAATCCTGTTCCCAAGATCCACACAGTCAAGTTCTACAAGTTGAAAGAGTTCATATTAATTTATTTTTGGATGGAGTAACAATATAGGTTACAGTCTAAACAACAGTTAAACACTAATATGAATGCAGTGGATACTATTTAACTCAATTATTCAAGATACAGACACATTCTATTCTGTATTTATGAATACAATGATAATTTTGTCATTGATATCAGTAGTTTAGAATTATCTCACCTAAATTCAGGATCTTAGCAGTTAGGAACCTCATCTAATTTAAATGGTGTGGCTTCATCATTAACCAATGGAGAGAAACAAGAAAACTAGGGACACAATTTGTTCTTTTCTAAGATGGCAGGCACAAAGACAGAATTATGTTCTTTTTCCATTGGTACAATTAACTTAGACTATGATGATAAATTTTATGTAATCTAATTTTAGGAATGTATAACAAATGAATAAGCACAAACATATTGAGTCACTATGTATTTTGCTTGTGGTGAAGTAATGTAAATAAATTCTCATTCTAAAGCCTTTACAAAGCATATCAGAAAAATAGAGATTTCAAGTATTTATACATGTTTTTCTTGAGTTTTAATTTTTTATTGAAAGTGGAAATTCATCATATATGAAAACATAATCAAAAAGTAAATCCAGCAATTTATATATATAAATTATATGAAATATCTGATTACTCTTTTGACAACATTTCAAGAAACTTCACTACTTAAAAAGTTTTAGGAATTTTGATAATTTTGCCAAAGTTATTTAATACAGCTTAAATTTTCCGTAATGTGCTTTTGGGGGGGGGTTAGGTTTTTATTTATTTGAAAAAAACATTGTACACAAGTAGAAAAATAGAGTATGTCACATTATCAGAAATGCATTAATATTTCTTAAGTTATATTACACAAAATAAGATATGAAACTTAAAATTCTGTAATTTTATAGCATTCAAGAATTATTTTTTTTCTAGATTCTTTTGTTACCTTCTATGATATTGGAGTGGTAAAATATAAGGCTTTAAAAGGGTCCTGTAATACTGAGCTATAATAAGTTCAGTGGGATCATAAACTACAGCATGACTGGTAATCAACATGACGAAATCTGTACCTTGATTTGTGATATGTGTTCTGGTGCTCAGGTAACAAAATATGCATTTTTCAAAGCTCTTTTGGAAATAAAATAAGAGGAAGATTAAAAGCAAATCTTTTTCAAACTTTAGGGAAAAGAAAATCTTCTCAAGACTCAGCCATGAGAAGACCTACAACATCACAGGGAATTTCCCATTAAAATCACAAGAAGAAAGCCTATTGATATTACAGCTTTTAAACTGAACTGTAATAAATGTGTAAAAAGGCTTTAGATAAAAAAGAAACAGAAAGATAAGCAGCATGTGTTATTAAGGATTCCAAGCATGCTCTGTTCTACCTAGGATTTTAAAGTGATCTTTACTACTGATATTGAAAAGAACCATAACTTACTTGAGGATCTTGCTGAGTGTCTGTGTGGCAGCTTATTTTTTTCTCTGTTCTCAGTCAAAGCACTTCCACTGGCCATGGAAACAAGGTCTAAATCCATGTCTTCTCTGCTTACAGGGCTTGCCTGGAAGCAGTGGGAGAGAATGTACACAATCATGAAACAAAATATAACATTTTCTGAATGTAGCTCACATTACTCCAAATAAACAAACAGGGTCTGTCAAACAACCTTCTTCAAAATGATACCACAATCCTTTTTTGTTGCCTAGGCTGAACAAATGCACTATGTCAAAGCATTTTTGTAAATAAGAGCCGATCTTAAAATTGTGGTTTGTGATCTGAGTCAATGCAACAACAAAAGAAAACATTTTAGTACAGTAATTTTGAAGAAAATCAATCTTGCAGAGGGCTGATGAAACCTTAAACAGCTTAAGATCATTTACTGACCAGTCTATAATTTAAGTTATAGTTGAATGTCAGAGATGTCATATTGGATTATTTCCTGCAATATTTATGCTTTATCCAGGACACGTATCACTTCAATCAGTCATGGGCCCAGTGAGTAATTTAATCTTTAAGGTTTTTGCTAATTAACCATAACCATCAGACAGCATTTTAATTATACTTTAGGCAAGAGTATTATATTAATTATAAACTTCTGACATCCAGTGGTGGTATGTTTTGACATGAGGCATGTTACCTGCACACAAATATGACAAAAGAAAAATGAAAATCATGTTTCATTTTAGCAATGCTATTTTGGGAACATCTAGGGCAAAGTTTAAAAACCGACCTGGAAGATACCTCCCACTGCAAATTGCAGATTGTCTTTTTGCAGAAACTTCACATTTACTGAAGAATGAAACTAAAAGTTATTCAGCAACAAAGCAGCCTCTAACAATAACAAAATACTGAGGGCCAATAACAATGATGGGGAAAAATCAGACATTGTTGATGAACAGTCTACAAAATTCCCAGCATTCCCGAGTCAGTCGGCTGGAAGTACTGAACATAAGGATTTACTTCTCTAGACTTTGGACCTTCAGAAATGAAGTCCAGAAAAGCAGATTCAGTCTTTCCTCTCTCTGGGCTGAAGAACTAGGTGTCTTTCAGAACTAGATGTCTAACTGGGTATTTCTTTTTTAAAAACAAACTATAGGAAAGGAAAAGACTCTGCTAGTGGTAATGTCACTAAACTTTTGCCTAACATTGTAGTAGCAAGACTGCTCAACCAGGTATCGAGAGACTGGGTCTCAACTACTTCCTCAGGGGGTAAAGCCCATACCTCCCATTTTCTCAGGAAAGTGCTGTTACTATGAAGTTGCAGGCCATTCTGGAGGAGATGATTTCCAGACTTCCTGTTCAAACTACCTCACTGTACCAAAAGCAGCACTGCACCAGTGCAGACAGGCTTTGTAGTCCAGTCTAACTTAGAGAACTCAGATGAAATGGAGACCTGTTTCATTTCCCTGTCTTTACTCAGTCACTGTTTAATGTAAAATTCATTAAAAAGTCCATGCATTTTCAAACCAAAACCTCCAAAGATACAGAGATTTTACACTCTTCCTTAGTGATTGCATTCCCTTCGTGTCTGCGTAGAAAGCTTATCCCTTGTTTTCTGATGCTTGCCTTTTATATGTTTAATGACAAGGAATTTATAGTTTTGCTTTGCACAGCTAGTCTTTATTATTGCTTTAACATCAATATTTAATTTTCTCTTCCATAGCAGTGCCAAGAAGCTTTGAAAAAAAATGTTTTATCCTGCCAATTGTTTCTATTTATTGACCTTAGTATTTACAGTTGCTTTAAGCTTGTGAGAGTTTCCTATGTTCAGAGTCTTTAAACTGAAAGCTTTTAGTCTTTCATTAGCATAAATAATGCAATGATTGTGATGCTCAAAGAGATTCAAGCCAATGGAAGTGATCATTCTTACTTCCATCTAATGTGTTTCAACACACAAGTCTTTTTAGTCTCCCATTTCCCAAAGATTTTTGGCCATGAGGCCACAAACTTTTTACAGCTAGCCTTTCCATGGTATTATCATCCAATCCCTACCATCACAGAAACAAAGGCTTTATCATCATCTTTGTTATTTTATTTCAAACAAATGTGTTTTCACCCAATTCCAGTCAGACTAATAGTTAAGGTTGTATTAATCACTGCAGCAAACTTAATTTTGGCTTTTTAAAGAAGCTGACTAAAAGTCATCTGAAGCTAATTAAAATCTTCCCTTTTTTGTTTATGATTTAGAACCAGAATTTGGAAGAAATGTAAGATACTGGCACAGTTTTTCACAGACTGTAGTATTAGACTTCCAGCTGTAGTGACCATAGTTAACTCTTGAGACTTCCTGCCATTTTTTTTACTACCACAAACCATTCTTATTAGAATTAATTGAAAATTAATATCAATCAGGAGGAATCTTTGCCTTGAACACAGCTTTGCATCTGTATATTTGTCTCTTTCTAGCTAAAATTATCAAGATGTTCTGTCACCTTCAAAGATAAAAGGTGCTTTTGAATTCAAGTTACATATAAATGTTTGGAGATACTGATCAATAGTGAAGGGGTTAATCCTGTAGGTAACTTAAACTTCATACAAGAAAAATCAGGAAGTCTATCCTACCGGCTATTCCACAAAATCATATTAATTTAAAATAATTTAAACTGTAAGTCAGCATGCCTTCCTAAGCACTTCAATGGTATTACTAATGAGAAAAATCATCAAAATTACCAAGATTAACATAATAAGGTCTTAGATTTACTGCAGGTTACTACAAAGCAATAATCCTCAGTGAGAAGACTTTATGTGCAACCACTGAAATGCAATTTTGTATCCATGAAAAAGAAAGTCTTAAATTGCTGGAATGTCCACAAATATCATTTAGAAAACTATATGAACCTTTCAGAATGCAGACTTATGGAACACATAAAAAGCAGGGATTGTCTAGCACATCAGAAAACTTCATGATCGATCATATGGCATAGGAATAAACTACTGGAAGAGCCCAGGAATGCCTTCCTCTTCTAATGCTTCCTCTCTCTCTTTGCTTTTAATATATATTTTTCACTTTCAGTTTACAAGAATTTTTTTTGAAAATGCAGCTGTTAACTTGATTTTTATAATAATTTCATAGATTTTAAGTAAGCTACTGTGCCAAAGCAGTAGGAGCATATTCACATTTCAACCTTTAAGAGAGAACTCATATAAATTTTAAAACCAAAATTCTCCAGCCATTTGTGTGTACAAACCACATCATTATTTTGCTGCCTGTATACTACTGCTTTGTGCATTAGAGATACATTTTATTCCATTTTCTATTTTTTGAACCCTCTATTGAATTTTTCTCTGTATTTCATTCATGTGGAACTGCTATGTTATTATGTGGCACAGGCTGTGACAATTCCATAACTTTGCCAGTTATGTGGGCACACCGCATAATACTATTGTGGGATTGCAGTAGTATTTTGTGGACAGAACCGCTTAGTGCAAATAACATACAATCTACCTATGTGCACATATGCTTACCAATAATTACATAATATGTAATTTAGATAACATTATTAAATTATGATTTGCTCAATTTACTGTTAGACTCCACCTAACAAGTAACTATTGGTGCTGCTGCAATCAAACGCTACAACAGTCGTTTGGTTCATGATTTCAGCATTTAAATTTTAGAAAAACTGAAGAATTGGACACATTTGCCAGAGAAAAACATTTGACAAAATCTGACTTAAAGAACACAGTAATACTAACATGTAAGGCTTAAAATAATTTTTTTTCAAAGGTGAATTTTATGAGAGTTTATGGAATCATTTCCAAAACGTGCAAATTGCATAGGTTCTGGAGCTAAAGAAGGAAGAGGTGAGAAAGGGGCAAGATTGCTCAGAGAACAAAATGAGGCATATGAGACATAATCTAACTGGGAAATACTTTTTATGCAATATTTTACATCATGTATATGAGTATAAAATACTAATTCTGCCTAGCTTCTAAAATTTTGCCCTATTTTTTACACCCAACAAAACTTTATCAATAAGAATATAGCTAATATGGCATTAAAATGTAAAGCCTGTATATATAGACATGGAGTAAGTATGCATTGGCCTGGAGGCATAACAACCGCTTGCTATTAAAGGAACTTTTGGGTATCTCTGACACAGTCTTTCAATTTTGTAAATCTTGAAATTGTTAAATTGCTCATATTTCCCCTCCTGCCAACTTACATGACTACCTGTTTCAGAAAATCCAATTTTTAAAAATGCTTCAAAAAAGAGTGATTCATGAAAGGAGCAGAGGGCATTTTAAGATCTAAAAATATTTAAAAAACTGTAGGAATAAGTATGACTTCCTGCAATGTTTTCAATAATGTCAACATATTAATATATAATTACTTACTGTATTTCAATATATGAAATTGAAAGCATATTAGAATGATTTAGGTATGTTACATGCAGAATTTGAGAATATTTAAAGTTGTTTAATTGACAAGAATACATATTTTCAGTAAATAATGCAGTTGGTACTGAACCTTATTTAATTTTTTCAACTTTTTTTTGAAAATGCAGATTAAGAAGCTTTAAAAAACACACAGTAGCATTTGATGTTCTTAAAAACAAACTCAGTGTCAGATCATGAAGCTAGAACCCAATGCACCTACATGGGGTTTTGTGCTAAAGTATTTTCTTCTGATCTCCATCAGGGGATGACTCAATTGCTAAACACAGATAACACTACTGAATTATATCAATCAAAAAATTCTCCTGTTTTTACACTAGGTATGGATTGGAAAGACCTGAATGCTGCAAAATCCCACAAATAAACAAGTTCTTACCACAAGTTGTACTTGTCTATCTTCACATATCGCAGGATCTAACTCAGGCAAAAAACGACAGCTGGGAAAAATGTAGAATAGAAATTTCAGTAACTCCCACTGTACTGGGCTCACTCAAATACCTGCACAGAACCTTTTCAGGAAACAATCCTGCTTAATTATTTAAAGTAATTCCATGATTAAGATGTGACAGGGAAATTAATACTAACTGATAAAGTATCAGAGCAATTACTATTAATTTTTTTGTAATTGATTTAAAAAATAACTAACAATTGTTTATTCAAATTATAGAATATTAAGTGAAACTATTCTAACCAGCATGACTTTTCGTATGTGTTGACATAAACTGTAGAAAAGCCAGTGTTCATATTACTTTTTGTAGGAATAAAATTGTTTTCAGCAGAATAAATATATCAGCTGTTCTAAATTGTCTACCAATGAAGTTTGAATGGAGATCACTTGGACTTTTGGCATATTAAAAAATGATATCACGATCCTTAAAAAAGTCAGTACAAATACTAGGACATAGCATACACCTGCAGAGACAGCACAATAATATTTAAGAAAATTTATAGATTTCTGTGTCCTCTTACTTTTAAACATCATAACTGTTGTATTCCAGTGTTTTCATTTAATTTAAAAGTCATGGAAATTATCTTAAACAAACACGTTGAGTATTTCTCTATTATGGATCATGACTGAAAGATAAATATTTCTGCAAGGCCAGATAAATATTACCTAAGGAACATGTTTTTCATATAGTTTCTACAATCATTGATACAAGCAGGGTATGTGGCATATTTTTCTGCACAAGACAGAACAATTTGCAGCCCATTTAATTATAAATAAATTTTTAATGAAAATAATGATAAAATTAATGTACTATTATATACTATTGCTTGCCTACTAACACTTTGTTTGGTTTTCTTAGAGATGCTTGGCAGTGTCTACTAATGACTTCATTAAGATAACTAATGTCTTATTGAATTTATGACCAAAATACACTTGCTATGTCTTCATGTTAGTTTAGGCAATATGAACCTTTCCCTTAATTGTATTGACATTTTACCTGTTTAATAACCAAAACTGAACATAGAAGGAACATGTTTACAACATTTTAGTACAGTGTAGTATAAAGATGTTTATGTTTTGAAGACAAAATATAAATACACACTCTTTAGTTAAAGAAAAGTATTTTTTTACTTCCTTAATCAAATCTAACAATGTAGCTAATGTTACACTTGATTTAATTACATAAAACCATAATATATACCAATAACATTATAAAATATATGATGAATAAGCACTTTTTTCTACACTCTTTTCAGTCTAAAACCCACTGCATTGCTAAAGTAAAATGAAGTAGTTATTTATTATAAGATTCTGAAGATTTTATAATTTCAATTTCAATGTGGAAGAAGTATCTATACAATGATTGCTAAGCCAGTTCTAAAGGGTGCCATATTTGGGACCCAGAAATATGGTGTACTGTCTGCTAGCTGCAAAGTCATGCTTGTTTTAGAACCATTAACTTAGGTTTTACTTTACAAGACAAATTAAAAAAAAAAAATCTAATTTAAAGGCAATGACCTCACCACTTCGTATTTCTGGAACTGGCTGCTTCATAATCCAAAAGCTGTGCACGAAGCCATTGGTATGTGAAGTCTTTTCTCTGTAATTGCTCATCAAAAGTAGCATCCAGTTGAGAAATTTTTTTACCTGGGGAGGAAGAGAGATACTCCAGTCTTTCACCATTATTTTAAAATGCATTTTCTTTAAGAATTCCTAGATAAACTTGGAACCTATGGCTTCTTGGAAAAGAAAAAAGGCAATAATTTCATTTTCATGCAGAGTCCAACTATTTATAATTTCTTCAGATATATTTAAGAAATACTTTTATATTAGTTTCAATTTTATGGTTTGTTTTCTCTTTTGGGATGTAATATCAGCCTTCTGAATAAATTTATTTTATTGGGAAATAAATCTATCCTTTGTTATGAAATTCATATAGAAGTATATATTATACATAAATTGCTTGTCACAGCTGCCATGAATGTTGCTTACTGTGCTATCTCCATAATTAAAATATGCAATCATTTATACTTATAATTCTACTTAGCCATCTATAAGGTTAAAAAAACAAATCACTGTTATATGCAAGAGTCAACACATGGCAATCTTATTACTCTTATCTGTCTTTTACTGATATGATCTATTAAGACATTTAAGACATTTTAATGGCAATTTCTGATTTGAATTCCAAAGCACCTGCATCTATGATATTATTTTTCAGAAATTACTACCTACTTTTGGATAACAAAAGACATTTAAAGATAGAGAATAAAACCTTGACATTACGGGGGAAAAAAAAATTCTGGAGATCCTTCAGTTTTTGGACCATTCTGCTGAATAATGGACATGATAAGGAGCATGAGGAAGAGGCTGCCAGAATTGGAAGAGCACACACAGGAGCTATCATTCTTGCATGGCAACGTTCATGGATTAGAATAATTTTTTTATTTTCTACCCTCATATATAAACTTTATAGATTAAATCTTTTTAGCACCTTCAACTTAGGGCTTTTATGAGACATTTGAAATTTTTTTTTTCTTTTTCTTTTTTTTTTTGGTACAAATGTTTGGTTCTTTTCTCTTTCGTGCCATTTCAAATAACACTGATGTATTATCCCTGTTGCTAATTATTCCTTTTGTTTTTCTTTCAAAGATTCTTCTTTCCTTACTGATAGGTGAATATGGCAGCTACTAGAAGGTTTTTAGCAAACTGCAGGAACACTTGAGCCAGCAAAGACCACTTAACACCAAGTCCATTTGCTCACTATGGATGATTTAATTTTCAGTAACTCCAAAGGGAAAACAGGGGAGGGGACAGAGATATCAGAAGTGCCATAGTTTTCATTCATGTTTTGACATTATAAACTGAAGTTATAGGATATTCACCAATTCACCTTTCAAGGGATTTGGCACATTACATGTAGTATTTTTAAAATTTAAATTAAAATTTAGAATTTATAATTTGCATAAACTGCAAAATATGCAATTTTTGCCTCACTGGCATTTTACCTAGCTTTGCTGTGAGCTCATTGCTTTCAAATTTTATCTCTAAGTTAAAGTATCAAAGCTGCTTATTTCATAGTCTGAAATACAAATGTTTTTTGTCTATTTGTCTTACTATAGGGAGTCTCTATTCAAACCAAATCCATTCCTTAGGCTGAATGTATTCAAGGCAAGATCCTGGTCCACAATATAAAGTCGTATATGTCTTGCTAGCCACTCACAGACTAGAACTTCAGAAGAATTCATCCTTAGTTGATGTAAAGAACTCCCATTTACCAACTCAGAAAGACAGAAATTGAAAATCTTTGATGGACAGTCACTGTATCTACGGAAATGAGGGTGTGAGGGCTGACTAAAAAAGTCAAGCAGTGAATTACTTAATCAGTGCCAAATATTACAAAGACTGATAATTACACTGTTCATCAGCTTCCTTTATTGAAGTGGGAACTATTTATTTTTTTCTAAATTTACGGTATTGCCTTCTTGGTTCAGGAGGACAGTTATCTAACCTTTCCATTTAGAAAATGTATAGGTTCCAAGTCCACTGGTATCCTTACAGCTCTTCATTTGAAGACAGATGATGGTTTATAACAAGAGTAAGACACACTGTGAGTGATCTAAGACCACTTCATCTGGAGATTAAATCTTCCACATTTGTTCTCCAATGAGGAATAATCTCCCAAGAAAACATGTTTAGATTTTTTTCCTTATCAGTATTTAAAAGAAAAGTTGGCCCAGTGTTCCTATCTTTCTAAGGATAAATATGTCTTGCAATTAAAATTATTTGTATTATTTATGCATTGACTAAAGTGTTTTTATCGTTTTCTCTATTAAAAGGGAAATCAATATAGGGGATAAACCAGTATTAGAAGTTCATTTCTGAGTCTGTGCATCAGCAATGGTTGAAAGAAGATGAATGTGCAATAAGCTATAATAAAGCTTACAAAAATATGAATACTTTTAACTTGGTAATTTATTTTCCAAAATTATTTTTAATAATTTTCTTTTATTGCATTTTCAATTTTTGATTTAATTATGTTTGAAACACAACAGTTTTTATTTAATAAATGTTTAATTTATTTTTATTTTTTCATATTGATTATTGAAACACAACTGAAACAAAAATGTCAGCAAGGTAAAAATGCAAACAAGAGAGTTTTCTTCCTTAAAATTATATATGATATTAGACAGAATATTCTTGTTCATATTAGTGTTAATAGTGGCTTTTTTTCTCAAACAGGCAGATGATCTTCAATAATTTTTTTATATTGTTGCAGAAAACTGTAGTCTATTTTCTTATTTGGAACATACTCATATCCTTGCGTTTTAAAAGTAGTATCTAGATTTTTAATTCTTACAAAAAAAAAATCTATGTTATGAATTAAAACACTGCATTATCACTTTCCTATTCCACTTATGAACATCATGTGTCCAAGAATCTGGTGTACCAGTATCATTAACATGCATTTGCTTGGTAGCTTTCTTAAATTAGGACTATGTGTTTTTAAAAAACCTGGACCTGATTTTGTAGAAGTATTAACACTCATAGAAGTTCCAAAGAGCTGTAAGCTTTCTGCATCTTTGAAATGGATCAGACCCATAATCTTTAATTGTTAAATGCGGACAACTCTAAGACTATCAAAGAAAACAGAAATACATCAAAGAAGGCATCAAAACCCAAATTAATTTCAGAAGTATTTAAAGTATCATACCCTCATTAGATTATCGCTCTAAGACTTCGATCTTTTTGACCTTTTTTTTTTTTTTACATGACACACATGTTAATAATTTAAGATTGGAATTGTCTTACGCTTGACATTAATACAGTAATGATTTTTAGGTGTTGCCAAATAATCATCCACAGAGATACTACGCACTTAGGCCAGATACAATGCAGCAGTCAGGGCCACCTACTGGCAATTTCCTACAAAATCTGAGCATCTAAATAGGGAGAACTTAGAAAAGCCCTGGCATCTGAAATATCTTTGGAACTGCAAATTACAGGAAAGTAACAGATTCTTTTCTGGGACACCAAATCCACATGCAAACCAGTAAGAACCTGAACTTTGATATCCACAAAAATGCCATCCTTCATCAGTCAAATCTGTTTGCTGAATGTGCTGTGAGACGGGACGACTCACATTCAGTTTAAAAAATGGATGCTATTATGTGCTTTAAATTAGACTGTTTCTGGGTAATCTGTTAAGTGAACTAAAGGAGAAGGGCAAAGAACTTATGAACTATTTCAGGTGAAGTAAATTTTACATGGAGTCGGTTTTCTTTCTTTCCTCCAAGATATATAGAACTTGTGCCCTCAGCTGTAGCTGTCACTGTTAAGAGGACTGAAACACAGCCAAGGAAATAGTTTGGCATGTGGAAGCTGGAGATTCCAATGTCATCGGGATAAGGGGTACTTGAAACCCACGTTCCCCTGTGGCAGGACAAGTGTTGTTAACAAGCCAGCACAAAAAAGGAAGGAGGATGGTTACACAATGTCTGCATTCAGGGTGAACTCAAGTTCTCTGCCTGGAAAACACCAGTCTTGGTTGTAGTAAATGACAGTTATTCCATTCTTCATTGATTCATATGCAAAAGGATGCTAAAGAGCCTGATTCAACACAGTAATTTTTTTTCCAAATCTATTTGTTGATGATGGGAAGATAAAAGGTCAAACTTTCATATATCATGCTTCTTGATAAATATATGGAGAAGCTTGCACTGTATTGAATCTTTCAAATCTTGTGTTTAGAAGATGACTTAAATCACTTCCAACCTTGCTTCATAGGGAGTACAATACAAATAAAAGACTAAGAAACCTGAGACCTAAAATGTGAAAGAAGGGCTTGGAAATTCTTCAGCATTCTAAGTTTTCCTCCTTTAATAAAAAAATCTGCGACCAGAGTTAATTTTCTCAATATGTATTCTGGAATTGGTGTTCTTAATAAAGGTAAGTAGTCGAACTTGGGTATAAAATTATTGTCTGTGCTATTAATATATTGCATTTTTCTTCTCTTTCAGTATTGTGGCATAAATTACTGGTCAGAAATATATAATATGAGGGCAGATGTGTGTAAGTATGTGTATGAACGCACAAAATCTAAAAAAACACTTTTTATTATTTTATAATAAAATTATCTACCCTGTGAGGATTTATAATTTCTACTGTCTTCTATACATTTATATATAATGTGTGTATTGCACATTTATAAATTACCTTGAAATCCCAAATCTAAAATGCAACTCTTTAATCTCATTTTTTTTCATATTATAACAACAACAACAACAACAAAAAACTTATTTCTGACATAGTCTGTATAATACACACAGAACAGAAAGTAAGAACTTAATAGTTCCTGCTATTAAGGCAAAAGAGTGAAGTATTTGGAAACAGACAGGAAAACAACAATCATTAAAAAATTACAACCCCCACTGCCCTTCACCCCCAAAACCTATCTGTATACTAGAATGTACGAGAAATTATAGGAATTTCTTTTTTTTTTTTTCCCACAGAGAAGTTAAAACATTTGTTAGACATGTACTTTGTCAGGAGTCACTGAATATTGCCATCCATTACATAGCAATCACAACAGACCCCAAATTGTTTTGGAAAAAGAATGGTATTTAGAGTGGTCTTTAGCATGCCTACAGGTATTCTGTGACTACATTTATGGTAGAAATATATATGTGACTTCCAGACAGTTGGCAACATCAGGTGGCAGAAATTGGTACAGAGTTCTTACTGAAACATATAGCATCCCTAGATGTTTATCTACAACTCAGATCTGGAATTTTCAGATAATGGGGTACATACATTTCTACCTTAAAAACATTTTCTTTTGATGTATTAGTTACTTTTAGAAGGTATTTTTTCATCTGACTATATCGACTTCGATCTCTAGGACCAGAATGAATGAAACAAAAATATTTATAGTAGTGTCTGAGTGAGTTCACAGCTGAATAAAAGATGAAATAGAATTCCATCACAAGAATACTACCTCAGGTTAAGACCTACATCATTTTTGATGCTTATAAATGCTTTATTAAATACTTTATCAATTATCAATCAATAAAGAGTTTTGAACATGGGAGTACTGATCAATGCACAAGAGAATGTCTTTCAAAAATTATAAAAGTAGCTATTGAAAGGAAGAAAATATTAAAAAGAGGGTTTTTCCTAAAATTTTAGCCCTTTTTCTCTTTATACCAGGTATTTAGGTTTTTTTTTTCAAACTACAAATAAGGCCTACTATATTACTGTTTGATCTGCAAACCTCCTTTTTTCCTCTAATGTCTTCCCCATCAAGTTAATGCTATTTCAGCAGTTATCATATTTCAGACTGTGCTTTCTGTGTTCTCTCTTTGATGTCTTATTATTAGATTATGCAAAAGCTGAATCCTTTAGTTGAGATTCATTCCTACATCACTGAAAAAGTACAAATTTCAGCTTCTGAATTCAAGGAAAACAGGATTTCATACTTGTACCTTCCCATTATTTTCTATTTTGCTACTTGTTCCTGGCCCTGCAGAATACACCACTACCATTTATCTGCCCCTAGCTTACTGTTTAAACTCAACATTTTATTTTTCCCACATTGAGGCAAATCTAAATCTTATTTCGTCTTCAATGGCATACTTTTAAAGCACATAATTTCAAAGTTATTTCTCTCTCTCTATTCCAGTAATATCAAAGAACTTCTTCTAGAATCTCCTGATTACTTAACTTCTACTGCAACCCTCTGATCATACAAATACATTGCAAACTACCACTCTGTATTGAAATGCTCACATCTTGTACTCTTCTTGTATGATGGAACATTTCCACCTGAATTTCTTGATAAGGTTCATTTTCCTAGCACTGACATCAAGACATCATTAAACACTGTTCTTCCAATTTGACCAACTCTTGAAACTTTTATGGGTTGTTATCACTTCCTGTATTCCCCCATTTACATTAAATACAATTTCTTATTTATCTTCTATAATTTTCTTCATAACAAAAAGCAGTTCCATGTTGTGATATTTCCTAAGATCTATGACACTTTTCTGCATTGATGTATAAACCTAAAATGGTATTTCACCTGGTATGTACAGGAAGCTGCCTTACAAGCAACTGTTCATTTCCTTTTTTTTTTTTTTTTTTAGCTAATTAATGACTGTTTGAATATGGAATTGCTTTATGTTTGAAAACCTAAGCTGGTTCTTAAAAAAACCCCAAAAACATCCCGGCCAAAAACAAAAATGAAGAAACTACAGAGATGATATGCTATCCACATGCAGAGGAAGAGTTCCTGATGTAAACTACTTCTACCTGCAATCAGCATGCTTCAGGATCCACTCAGGCATTTACAAATTCAAAAGGAACAAGAAAGACTTTACAGTGCTATACCATACTTGCACATTATTCTTTTGTGCAGCCTATATAGTACCCACTTCAGCCACTCTGCACAGGCAAATTTCATCAACAGCACTGCTGAGAAGTGAGTCTGGAGCACAGCCAAGAGTTACCAAGATTTCTTTGGATAGTCAAGGCTCTTGAAGAACCAAAGAAATCAAGAGGAGTAAAAACTACTTTGAAATAGTATGTTCAGCACTTCAGTGCTTAGTTATCCATCAGTAAATGTAAGGTATAAATAAAATGGAAGTAGATTAAGCCTATTTTGTTTATCCTTAGTGCCTATACTCTCACATAGTTCCTTGTTTCAAATTTCAAATCTGCCTAGTACACACTCTATCTCTAGTTGTTCTCATTAACTTTGGGAATTAATAAACTCCCGAATGATGGATGTTCTCTACTGAATAAAGGAGGGTTTTTTACTGTTGAGGAGAAAAATAAGAGATGCATAACATAAACCCCCCTTTTTTACAGAATATTTTGACAGTTTTTATTTCTATCTATTCCCACTTCTTAAAATTAAATGACAGAAGCAATCAAGAACTTCAACACAAGTGTTTAGTTGTTCAGTGATGAAATGGTATTTCCAAGCAAGAAGAGATATCACTTTATATGTAGTCCAAACCAGAGGAATATCTTTCTCTAAATTCAATAAACCAAGTAAAATTATTTAAGACATAAGATCTTCCAAAGGAATTCTCAAAATAACAAGTACAAAGGAACATTTTGTAAGAGTGCAAGAGGTCTAAATACTATGTTATTCACTATAAAGAATGCAAAACCTACACAATGCAATTGATTTTATTGAGTGTGACAACCATTAAGGTAGGTTTTGTTTGTAGTGAAGATATTAAAAGTACAGGAATGGAACTGAAAAATTCTAACCCAACAAAATTTTTTTTCAAAGTAAAAACTAGAGGTTTCTATGTGACAAGAAGATATATATGCCAAGTATTAAAAGGAATAAAAAAACTGTCATTACTCTGGATCAGCATGAATTTAGTCAGTAAAGCTGACTTACATCACATTAATAATTGTCTCATACTTTCTATGAATAATTAAAACATGTAATTTTGTGTCACAGCTTCAGAATTTTCATTTTAAAAAAGCCTGTATTATATTTACTCTTGAGAATATACATCTTTCCTAGAAAGTTATCTGAATAATAGAAGAACTCATTTTAAGAACTCATGCTCATCAACACATATGATGTGCCAAAGTACCATGCATGATTGGTACTTACTGCAGAGTAACACTGAAAGTGAAATAATGAAATTATTGTACTAATGTCAATATGTAGTTTAGTTATGAATGCCTCTGGATTGATTATCCATTCTATCTATATAATATACTTAATATAGATATGATGGGTCAAGATATATATTTTTCAATTTAAAAGGGTTTTCTTTTGTTTGAGCAGAACTATTTCTGGCTCAATTTCTGATGCTGACTGAAATATCTATTGGCATTTGATGAACATAGTGTGACAACAATTCCCAGCTCTGTCAGCATAGTAATGTGTAACAGCAGAACTATTCTCCATTGTCAAATACACACACAAAGTCTACACTGAGTGCAAGGCTGCTGTTTAGTTTTACTTCATAGCAAAACCAAGAGGTAACACTGAAGATCAGGCCTATCATTATGCCAAACATTGTATAAACAAGACTTGATTTAATGTTCATTGAATTAAATGGGAAAAAAGTCTCAGATAGACTCATAGTCTTTTCTTTTTCTTAAGACTCTATATCTAAAATTAGTTAATCCCCAATTATGTGTAATTCTTATATATTTATATCCAGCTTAAAAACAACCATAAACATTAAACTTATGAGTGTCTATAAATAAATACAGACATCAAAGTACTAATTCTTCTTATTGAGTTATATTTAATTGGTTGATACATCATGGAAGACAATAAACAATATGAAATTCCAGGGTCTTGCAGATCTATGAAAAAAAAAAACAACCTTCCATTTGTAAAGAAGGTCAGGCAAAAAAAGCAAAAGAAAACCACAATTTGCCCACAAGTTGCCCCAGGTTAATTCTCAATACGTATATCTCAAAGACCTTAGTATTTGTATAGATTTCTTCATTAATTAAACTGTGATTTTCAGCTGGTAAACACATGAAAACAAACAAGAATCAAAACACTGTATATATTTATAGAGAAATCAATACATATCCCCAGGTATGGAACTGACTTGCATTGATTTTGGATCAGTTATAGTTACAATGGCACAGGTTTTCTCTATCCATGCAGAGAAGGTTTGAATGATTTACCTACTGAATGAAGAAATCAGTTGAAAAAGGAATAAATTAGCCCTGACTCCTCCTGCTCCTTTACAGAATTTTGTTTACAACTCTATTCAAATTCTTTTTTAGTGGGAAGATGAACACAAACCCCTCAGTTCTATTTGTGAACATAATTTAACTGTCTCTAATCTTGAGATTAAACAGTTTATGCTTATTGTAGGTGTGTTTAAATTAGTTTCTTTTGACTAAACTTTTCATCTAAACTTGCTACCAAACTCTCCTACTCATGTCTTTACATATGTATTTCTATATACATATATAGAAAATTTGTTTGAAAGGGAGGGGACAACTTAAATATCATGATTCCAAATAGGTGAAGTTGCCTCATATGCATTCTGTTTATATTTGCAACAGCTTTTAAGACAGCCATAACTAATTAATTTAAAAGTGTAATTTGCTTTACCAACAGGTTAAAGCAGTTGTTCACTTGTAACTTTGCTTGTTTGCAGCTGATGATCTAATCTCCTGCCAATAGCACAGGCATTTACAGAGCATTAAGGTCTGATCCAGAGTGGAGTGAAATCCCAAAAATTTCAAATAGGAAGGCAAACTCTCACTAAAGATTATGGAAATTCAGTAGCTAATCTTATAGTATTTACTCCAGAAGGAGGAAACAGGTGATTATACTATGACTTTTAAAACCTTAGAGAGTAAATAGAGTTATTAAAATTACATAATCTTTCATGAGAATTTGTGTACCAAAAAAATGAAAAAGAAAAAACCCAAACTGAGATTTTACTTGATTTTACTTCACTGTAAACAGTCACTGTCATGAAGAAGAAGGAATAGAATTTCTTTGCCATGTTTGAGCAGAACAAGAAAATACCCACTTTCTGCCTTGTATAGAACTTGTTTTATAAGAAAGATCCTAATGTAGTTTTCATACAAAATAAACAATTTTAATCAAAATTAATCTGATTGAAAAGGTTAACAGAATTCTTTAAAGCACTTGAAGAAATACAGAAGTATTAAATGGAAATATTTACAGAAAAATTTTAATGTAACTACAAAAGTAAGCCCAAAGCATTATTTTGTTCAGCAAGATTTTTCTGCTCTTCTGAAATGATAATTGTTTTAGAAGCACTAAGTTATGGGTACTGATAGAGAGGCTAGAAAAATGGGTACATAGCTGCAATGAGAATACAGAAAATGCCTGCAAGTAAATACAGAAACTCGTCTGTAACTTGTACCACAGTTCTTGAAACTTTCTTCCAGTCTTTAAACTTCTCCATATTCTGGTTCAGTGAATGCATCAAGGGGCAGTAAAATTGGAGAAATATCTGAATAGCATCATCACCCTCAAGGCATCCAGGTCTCAGAACAGACTCTTCTTCAGCATTCTGGCTAGAAGAGGAGAAAAACAGGAGAAAAGAATGCAATGATATAGTAAAATTGTCACTAAACCCAAGATAACTTATTTAAAGACATTTAAAATGTCTTAATTCCACTTACCTTCTCCTGGATTCCAAACAGATTCTTCAGCTTTCACCTATCTGGTCCTGGGTCACTACACCTTACAGTGCTCTGGGTGCTTATCAGTACTGCCTTGTTGTGTGACTTTACTAATTATATAACGAGAAAAAGGGATTTGCCCCTAATATTTCTATTAGAACAAACATATTGTATGGGAAATCATAAAAATATACAGCACTCATTGGGGAAATAAAATTTGGAAGAAAGAAATTAGTATGATGCATGGATAACACACGGGCTTAGTAATTTAGTGAAAGAGTAGTAACTATCTATACAAAGGTATAAAACCCAAAAATCCCAAGCAGCACTAAATGTGAAAGAAACAACTTGTAAAATTTATTCCAAGAAAGACTTTATAAACATTTGCATTTGCAATAAATGAAAGACATTTGAAAGAGAATTTTGAATACCGTGCACACAACTCACATAGTACGATCACAGCCTATGCAGTGTTTTAGCATATGTAGACCAGACTACAAGTAGAGTCTGACAAAACCTAAGAAGGCAGACCTGGCTAAGAGTCAGGAGTCACGCTTATTAAATTGAACTCTCAGGGGTATCATGCAATCAGAGGTCACAATCGAGGCAACAGAAGCAATGTCACGATATCAGAGAAAGGGCCAATTCAGACCTGCTCCCCGACAGGCAGTGAGGTCACGGCTTGCGGCAAATAACTGTATTAAAAGGGAATATTCTCTGCACACTTTTAGAACTGTCATCTGAACAAACAAAGCCAGGTCATTGATAGGTTAAATCAGAACTTTCTGGCTTACCGGCACATAGCTTCCTTTCTTTTTACATTCACTGCTAATTTCTCAATTCCAAAATATACATCAGGTACTAAAGCAAATACTCAGTAAATTTAACTTAAAAATACATAGTAGAGTTTAAATTCCTCCTTTTTAAAAGTCGCGTTCTATCTTTCACAAGAGATATCACTGGTCTCTTCATAAAGTGAAAACTGCTGAGCTTGCTTCTTATCAGAAAATAAAAAGCATGCATGTGTTTCAGAGAAATGTCTTTCCACAGTCAGGGTCTTAGTAAGCCTGAAGCTCAATGCGCATTTAGAAACCATTAAAAATACAGTTATTCATAATGTACTTGTTTAATGACAATTATGAAAATGAAGTTCTTTTGTCTGGGTACTGTATGGATTTCTTTATCTCATTGTCTGGACTGGGTTATCTACAACATTCTATAAATGTGCTAATTTATGAAGTTACAACCATGTTGGATTGGGAACCTGACAATAAATCCAAAAAGAGAGAACAATTCTAGAATGTCATGTAAACAAAATTGTATTCAAAAATATTGTCTTGAAATGCAGCCTTTCTTACCAATATGAGAAAAAATATATAACTGCAAAATTCAGTATTTCTACCTTTTTTATATTCACAAGCCAGATAAAATATCTGCAGTGCATACATCAAACTAGCACAAAAAAATGAATTTCCAGAAATTGCTAACATGTTTTGATGAGAGTTGAACTGCAAAGTTATGAAGTAGGAAAATTTACAGAAATAACACACCATAAAAGTTACATAGGTATCACTGCATGATTGTACATTTTCATTAACATACTTGAGTTCCTTGGAATTCTTTATAAAATTAGGTAGGTCCACCGCACATTCAATTCTGGATTATATGAAATCTATAAAAGCTATAGAACTTTGCTCTAAGAGTTAGTATTCAACAGCATAACATTTTAAATTCCTCTATTTCAATTTTAGAGTGTTGTGTTGATATTTTGCTTGAAAAATGTATCTGAACAACAACATTATTAGTTATAAAAACAGAAAGATAATTCAATGTGTGTTTAATATTAAACTTGTGAAAATGGCCTCTTTGGTATGCTGTAGATTTCTGACCTCATTGATAATACTAATTCTACACAATACCATAGTTCTCATACAGAATAGAGAAAAAAGAAATTAATTAATTAAAAGCTCTGCTGTGAAGTCTTTCCTTTACTTCACCTCTGAAAGTGCTTAGAATAATGCAATTATTAAAACCTATAGCTACAGAAAACATCCCTTTAATTGGGATTTAAAATGTGCCATAGATTCCAATTGAAGAAATATTTATACCTACAAAATATTTCTAAGGCTACATTATATTCCTTATTCATATCATCATACCAAATGGAAATTCTTTTGCAAGAGGAACATTTGTGCAATGCAACATTTGTGACACTTTTACAGACACAGACTCCGTGGCCTATGTTTAAAAAACATTTGCATAGTAATATAATTTTAGTGCTTGAAACATTCATTTTGGAAAGCACTTTGAATATATCTGAATATGCACTTTTAATGACCTCTTCATTAGCAATTGCTTTTTGAAGTGTAAAAAAATGTATTGGGTACTCTCCAGTGAAAGCAAAGCAAATAAACAAACCACCCCAATACTGACTGCAGTCCCCAGGCATCCAAACAGCAACAAATTCAATAATTACTTTTAACAGGACATGCTAAATACAACTTTTGTAACACTTTATTTTAAAGCAAATTAACCAAACCTATTCTCACTTACCCCCTCCAACCAAATCCATTTGGATTTAACTTGTTGCTAAAATTATCTGTCTTTTGCACTCTAAGACCTGGGTCATGACCTTACTTAGGGACAGGAAATAGTTATCAGGTCACTGAATGGTCAAATGAAAAAGGATTTGAAATGCTTCAGTACTCAGGGATCTATTCATCCAAAACTATTGCCTTATGCAGTATTAAAAGCTGTGGATCTCAATGAGGAATCAACTTGCTTACATTAACACTGGCTGAGATGCAGGTATCACACTACAAAAATTTTGGACATAAAATATCAAGAAAAGGAGAAAAATGAAAGGCAAAATTGAAGGAGATGCAAATAAAACTATCTGAACTATTATATAATCTTATTCAACAATGAGAAAAAGTAGTTCTCAACCTCTGATGACATTTTGGGTGAAATGTCTCTCCTACTGAAGTCATCACTGGGTAGTTATTAGCAAAACAATAGTAAGATTTTTTTTTTCTTGTTGATAAAAACTGCTAAATTAATATGTTATGAAAGCACAGGTAACCACCTATGCACTGTGCAAAATCCTAGTTTTGGAAGTTTATTGGAACAAACAAACACACTCTCTAGGTTAGAGACTGCATTCATATCTCATACACTAATAAAATCCTTATGCTACCACAAATTACAAAAGTCTGCAAAATAGCAGAATCAGGAACAAAGAGAAAGTACACAGGCAGGTGAAATATGTGGTCAGAAACCTTGAATATACGAATACAGGAACCCTGAAGACTAGAACCACAATAAGAATTCATCATATTAGCTGGTATGTATCTGTGGCAAATGCCTCTTGTCCAGGAACTTCAGGCAAAATAGAACTGGTTTGGTTTTTTGGGTGGGTTTTTTTGTTTGGTTTTTTTTTTTTTTGTTTTTTTGTTTTTTTTTTTTTTGGGTGTTTTTTTTTTGTTTTTTTGGTAATTGAAAGTGGAAAGCAAGAATATTAATAAAAATTTCATATGTCTAGATAATTTATAAATACTCAGACACTGAAGTGCACTGCATAAACCCACATAAATTATGTTTTACATATTTATTTTTAAACATAATTTCAGGATTGCTTCATTCCATGAATACTAAAAAAATCCTACACTATCATTGACAGACAGGAGGTTAGAAAATTAGGCACAGATTTTATTTTTCAGTTTTATTTTATAATAAGAAACTGGACCAGTAGAACTATGTAACCGAAGCTTGAGTGCGTGCACTGTAAGGCCCCTGCAGTCCTTTACAAGTTTTCAGCGTACCGCTGTTGTGAACTGGGTTTGCACTCTGCCAGCAGAGCAGCTCTGACCCATGGAGAGCACTCCTTCAGATCAACACTGCCTCAGGCTTTACTGCTTTCTCCAAGAAGTCTTACATTTCAGGCATCAAGTTGAATTTCTTCTGGAGATGATTAACCCAAACCCATGACAGATTTTTTCCAAGATATCCAACTCCTTATGTTTATTTTATCCTGGCTCTTTTTGGATGTACTGGACACAAGTAACCTACTCATTTTACATGTTGAAGGGCTGGTGGAGAGCCATTAATTCCTTAAAATGAGAAAATACTTCAATGCAAGAATTCTGTTGTGTGAGCTCAAACTAAATAATAAGAAACAAAGCCATAGAATTATGATTTCAAAAGATACAACTCCTTCTGCACTGCAAGTTTTTCTGTAATACATTTTCATTACATTTCAGGACAGATCTTACATTCTCTGAAAATGCATTATTTTGTCATTTTTGTCCGTGCTATATGGATTAGAAACTGCTTCCCTAATATGGCATACAAATTTAGAGCCTGGGAGATATGTAACAGTTACAGTTTACTGTAAACATGGCAATTGAACTCATAGAATTGCAGCGAGGCCAGATTTCAAATGTGGTTATTAATCCTTTTGGGACAACAGATCAATAATAGACAACTTACTTAAGAAATGGATGTTTACAAACACTGTGATGCCTGGGAATTGATGCCATTAATATTTCTCCATTAAAAAGAGCTGATTTCTAAAAGATGAAAACAACTAACACAAATTTTCACTTATAGTTCAATGTCTTTTTATGTGCTTTTAAATAACAAACAACAGAACATTCAAAGTCCATATAAAGATGAATACTAGCATTCCAGCCTCAGTACCTTCTCTTAACTGTCATGTAGATGTGATTTGTCAAGCATTGGTGATTTTAATCAATACAAAATCTATTAAATGTCATACATAGATTTTTTAAAATTTAAAATATTCATATGTTATAATACAGAAAATCTAAGAAACAATGTTGATCAAGTGCAACAATATTTTAATGAACTCACAGAATTAACTAATAGCCACCCTTAAATTCCAACTTCCCAAAGTCTCACATTTGCACTTTCAATTATCACTAGTAATAATAATCTATAAGAATGTTTTGCAATAATTTTTGCTTGAGACTATAAGGAGTTTCATAATTAGGAACTACTATAAAGCTGGAAAACAGATGACTAAATGGATTCCTTGATATTTATCTTCAAATCATATGACATAATCACAAGCTCACTTTACTTCTTATTCTTGAAAAATAAATGTTATTTCTACTGACAATTTCAACAGAAATAAATAAATATTGCCATAATTAAAAGCCATCTGAGAAAGAATAATCTATTCATTATCAAATTTGTATTGGTGAAATTGGTCCTAACACTATACCCATTACATTTTCCTTGGTCACCATGAGCATAAAATGACAGGAAATACAGTACTGCCAAGTAGAACTACAGGTTCCCAAACTACAGCAAACATATCTTGTCAATACAGCCTGGTGCATTTTTAATATAGTTAAACCTCTAGGTATAAATCATTTTTCACATTTTTAGGTGAAGTCACATTGCACTGCTTCCACTTTGAAGTGTATGGTATAGATGTGTCACTGATGGATATGGATATGACAAAAAATAAATATAGTATATATGCCAATAAATCACCTAACCTACAAAATTAAATAGAGCACAATCTATGAAATTACGTGAAATAAAGTAAATCATATCCAAATAATACTTGGATAGTTTGAATGGATTTTCATCTGATCTCCTGTATTCTTCCAACTTGCTCCACAGATTGGAATTCAGCTTCCCATTCCACTGAACAAAAATTATTTGGATAATCCACCAAAACCATTGAGGAAACTGGATTAAAGAAGACCCCAAAATACACACACTGTTTGTAAAGCTTGTAGCAAAAAAATGTGCTTGGCCTTAGGGCTCATTCTTCAGTTCTCAGCCACTGTACTGGGACTAAGTATTCACACTGTTGGCTAGAAAAGTATCCTTCCTCTATGTAAATGAAATTACAGATCCTGTAATTACGGACCCACAGATGGCAGAGATGCTCTGTTACACGTTCAGCCAGGACTAATTGGAACTTCCCAAGAGAAGTCAAGGATAGATTTTTCCTTCAGTTCCTGATGTACTTTACCCAAAACAGTCAAGACTATTTTACATTAAATTAACAACTGAAATAGCCTCCAGACAAATAGAGGACAAGTAGTCGTAAAGCTTTCTAAAAAATATGCTTTGATGCAAAATAGGAAATTATGACAATTATCTGTGTGTCTTATAAAGTTTCCAAAATTTTGAGAGCTTTGAAATGTCACCATCTACAAACAACAAAAATATCTCCAAGAACATTCATTGAACCAGAATATTCATTAAAGAAGGCATATTTTGTTTGTCAGCTACCTGACACTAAATGAAACTCAACAACCATGATGGAAGCATAACCTTATCTCACGAAAGAAAGCAGTGTAATATACACAGTCCCAGAAAATGTCCAGCAAATCATCAGGAGTACATCAAGTCAGGCTTTCATCTGTCTGTCTTCAGGTTTTTGATCAGGGTATAATTTGGTATGAAAAACAGTAAATACATATTTATACTTGCATATTCTATGGCTCGCTTTACAACCTACTCAAGTTGACGTCACAAAAAAGATTCAAATATATTTTTATTCAACTAATAGTTTTAATGTATCTATAATACAATGACCACATGCATTAAATTTTTAAAGAAACTGAAACTGCATCTGACAGAACGTGTTAGGATTTCAAAATGCATATTGATACTAGTAATTACACCAGTGAGTAATTGTTCATAATTTACTTTCCTTTTAAAAGACACAAATAGAATGTCATAAGTGCTACATTTATTGAATTCTTATACCTACTTATGCTCCTGGTATATGCATATATATTTGTGTGAGTATAGACACATGTAGTATATGTAAATACATTGACACATACCGACACAGATATATTGACACATAAATTGACACATACAGTAACGCGTTGAATTGCATTCCCACGGTTTCTGCCTCCATATGCTGCCTGTATTTTTAAATTGTCAGCTCTTCTCTGTGAGAATAGTATTTCCTTGTACCATTAGCATGGTGTTTGTATTACAAAGGGATTTATTTCTGACTAAATTCTGTGTGCTGCTGTGATTCAAATGTGAAATAATGGTCTCTGGTGGGGATTTGTCTAGCATCAGTGAGGAAAGCATGATGACTCATCCAAAATTTAATGAAAATTTATGAATAAATTTTGAATATTTATGAATAAATAACTCCAGTTTTGAAAATGTATTTTCCAACAACATGTATGTCAACTTAGAGAGGTGTGCATTACCCTATGGGATTAAAGTTATGCACAAGTTTTCAAAATTTGTTAACAGCATATTGCATATAAGCTTATCAAAACTTTTGTAGCAGGAAAATAAGAAGGAAAATTATGACAGAACAATAATCTCAGGAAAAGAAAAGCATCAGGTATTAACCTCATTTCTTTTCACTATTTTTATATCTCTTATGCTTTGATTAGTTTTTGTCTTCTTTGTAGTCTTACACACAAAGCCACAATGAAGACAAAAGACATTCATCATTCATTTTAACTAGATTTCTTCTTAAATATTCATTACCATGATGTGTTCCAGTTTGAAAATCTAAAACTGCTCTAATTGTTTCACTTCCTAGGGCATCCCCTTTCAAAAGTAGTGATTCTGTTATTTAACAGATAACACGTGTGTACTTGCTCTTTTGCTGTTGATGTTGACTTCTCCCTCCATTTCCCAATTTAAAGAAATAAAGAAGGAATATATAGAATGTGCTTTTTTTTTTTTTTTTTTTTTTAGTTTTCTATGAAGAAGATAGTTTGGAGTTCAAATTTTCTACCCAAGGACTTACTATGAGTCTGTGAAAGTAAAAGGTCTTGAATGGAGGAAGTTTATTTCCACCACACAAAGGACAGGTCTGGGTTCTATCGAATTAAAATACAATGACCACAAGATTTATGGATACAGAGTGAAAACATTCCACCTTCTTGTTACAGAAAGAACTCCAATGACAGAACAGACCCAAAGAGATCTATTGCAGGCAAAAGTGGAAGAAACACTTAAAAGGTAAGAGGGGAAATGGGAAACAAGAGAAGACATCTCTGATAACACAACTCTGTGAAGTTATTATGCAGGTGTAAAGTGTTACTAATTCTAAATTAAGAAACTCCTCGTTCTGTCTGATGATACCTCACATACATATAAATAAATGCTCTTTGTTGTATGCTCTAATTCACAACCTAGAATTTTCTGGACATAATGTCTGAAGTTGCAATGCCTCTGGTAGAAGGACAAATTTCTGTTCTGGTCAAGCAGAAAAGTATTGCTTGTCTTCTTGAAGGCTCAGCAGACTGCATGTGAGCAGCCATGAGTGGTGAAAAAAAGTTTGTTTATTAGCCTGCTAGAGGGGTAAAATGGTCCTTGAAATAAAAGATAATTAAGAGCACCACCATTATGCTTGCCTTTTGATATCCAATCTGCCTTGGTACCTTCTCTCCATAATTTCAAAAAGTAACTGCAGTAATATTTAGAATGCATACATCGGCTTTTCAAAACAAAGGGAAAGGTTTTCAGGCAGGAGCAAATACACTGGTGGCAGGAAAGCTAGCCTAAACCTACACTGACTTTCGGGTAGTGAACTTGTATTCAGGCTTATCTCTGACATGGTTTTGAGCATTCCTACAATTGGGTCTATTGGACATTCACTTTTTCACAGGCAGCCTGCCTGTCCTGTTTCCTCAGCATATGATGCATTCTGATGTATATAAACTTATGCCACAGAAACATATATGAGATACTGGGAAATGCTCAGTCAGGTGCAGTACACACAGACTTTCTATAGTTAAGGTAAATTCATGCTTGGATCCAAGGCAAATAATAGTGCAAAAATATTTCCTCTTCAAAATTCAACAAGAATTGTTTCCAAATAAATTTGAGCATGGACTTATGTATGTGAGGCAAATCTAAGCTTCCATACAGCTAAATTAATTGACTGAATTGCAATTCATGTAGACTCAGATTTATTTCATGTCTGTCTCAGACACATTCTAATTTTTATCCTCATACAGTGAATGCTAATATAGTATAATTTGTACTTTTACTTTGTGAAACTGGGAATAGATCAGTTACCATGTGACTATGTCTTTGAAAAAGATAAAAACATAGAGGTGAGAACTTTCTGAGTACACTACTGAGCTGCAAAAAGAATCAAAACAATATAAAATTGTGATGACTGTCTTCTTACAACAAGGGCATTTTAAATAGACTTGGCCTTATTTTAATTGTACAGAAACCAATGACTGTTTAACATGAATTTCAACAGTAAAAGAGCTACATCAGTGTTTAAATATTTGCGAAATATTGATGAAAAATAATCTAATATTTACATGCTGAATGTTCTTTCCTTGCCTTCTGTCAAATAGTGCATTTCTGGGGAATATTTATGAAAGTACTTGCCAAAAAACATGTTAAGGATTTTTAGGAGTTAATGTCTAGCTTTGGAAATGGTGGCAATTTAATGAAGAATTTGAAGTGATATTTCATTTATGAAGTTTTATTCTAGTACTTTGTATTTTATATCTCTCTGACAGGCTTTGACATTTTCATGATGAAGATATAATAAAACAATAAATAAATAAGTTAGGCTCCATTTCCCTATGAATTAAGCTCTGGGAGCACCTCTTGCTCTCTGCAATGAATTGAATTTGAAATGTTTCACTGCTGTGACTTGAAGAACAGATAAGTTCCTTAAACTTCTGCCTTTTTCTATTTGCACATATTGTTTTATATTTTGAATAAGCCTGTTTAAAAGGTTTACTCAATGTTTAAAAGACATTGAAAAATATATATGCTTAGATACATAAAATGAAATACTTGTTCATACCTTCAAAGTATCCAGCATTTACAGGCTGTGTCTTCCCTGGTGGTTTCACAGAGAGATGTTTATTTTCATTGTTTTTGAACAACGCCAGGCGCACAGCTGGGTCTAGATGACAAGAACAAGTTAAAATCAAAGGTCAGACCTGGCTCATTCATTCCTTCAAGCAGCTTTTCACCTTTTAGCCACTTAATAAATGAAAATACCTTTAAAAGTAGGTTTTATATTCACAAAGGATTACACTTTCTAAAATAAAGCCATATAAATACACATGCAACTGAGAATCCAAGTAATTGTTTTGCAATTTTAACACTGTTGATCTTTCAGCTCACTCATCTACAACTTAAAAATAAACCGTGAAGCATGTATTTGCAGAAAATATTTTTTTTAAATCTGGATTTTAAGCTTGAATTTAAAGCAGAAATATTAACAGGGTACATATCAAGCAGCGTTTCTAAAAGCTTTGGGTTATAATTATTCAACAGTCTAAATTAAGACATTTACACCTAAAAAATGTTAATAGGAGGCATCTTATTTTTTGAGGCTATGCTTTTAGATAATAAGTTAGTCTTCCTTCATCTTCCATCCTAATTAAAATTTAAAAATTGAAATTAAAAATACCCCAGAAGTCTACATGCTGAAGTATGAAATCTTGATTTATACTGTTACTTTTAAAAGTTTGCAAAGAGGTAAAGATGAGCAAATAATTGTATATAAATCTATATATACAATTGTATATAAATCTATATAAGACATGTTCCTAGACTGGCAAAAAAAGAGTTTAATTAACAAAAACTACACTGATGCAAAAACCACACAAGTTGGGAAAAGTTATTTACAATGTGAAGGAAGAATTTTTTGCTTGGTACAGGAGGAAAGTCAGAGTTTAAGGGAAACAGTGCATTAGAAGGAATGTGAAAATTGTGGGCACAATGCAGAATAAACCAGTGATAATACTAAAAAAAAAAAATAATAGGGACTGAAAAAAAGTAGAAACAAAAATAGATACACAATGTTGAGCAAATAGATGTTGACTATAGACAGTTCTGTAGGTATGCCATGGAGCAAGGTAATATGATTAACAGAATGCCAAAGAAAAGATACAAGAAATATGTTTAAAAGAACACAGTAGCCCAAACAGATATATCCACTCTCAGGAATATATGAGAAACCATGAGGCAGAATAAGTTTGTCTACAGAGATGACTAAAAACTGTTCAAAAAGGGTAGAATTAGTAACAAGGAGAAAAAAAGCAATGGAGTTTATCAAAAAAGTAGAAATGGCAAGGGAAGGATCTGAATTTTCTCAAAGAATGTGCGTGTAGCAAAAATTAATACGTGAGACACTGCCAGAACAGACAGAGCAGAAAAACAGGTTATGGAAAGACTCAAAGAGCATTCAGACATAGTATATTGGAATTACTAGTTACGTCTGGTGCTTAATTTTGAGTCAGTTACATGATCTCATTAGTGTTTATTGAGAGAGTTTGTAAGACCATGATAATACTGCAGCAAAGTAAATAGCTTTTTTGTTTGTCAGTTTTCTTATTTCTGAATTATGAGAATATCCTATTAAGATGGAGGGCAACTTCTTATGAATTAAGAAGGTGGGAATTTTAACAACCATTTGTAAAGTTGGTTTTGACTAGCCCTCTATAGCTGTAGTGGTCACTTCAATTACAAATTAAAGGAAGATAAAGGGATCCTAAGAGCTCAGCTTTTCCCCAGAGAATGGGAAGATCAGTGGTAAGCCTGGAGAAGATCTCTAATGGGGTGTGGCACTCTAAGAGATAATGCATTGGCAAAACACGTCAAGATGTTACAGTGTACTTGGTCGCCCCACACTGCAGCAGCACGTGTTTGACAGAATGTTCTTAATGGTGCTAACCCCTCACAAAGCAGCAAACATAACTAATGAAGGAACAGTGGCATGTGGGGAGGGACTAAATTAGGTCATGTCTTCTTCACAAAGCAGAATCAGTGATACCTTACAAGTTTTGATCTCAAATTGGCTAAGAGCCTCTCTCGTTTGGTTGTAGGATGTTTATAGCTTTCAGATTAACCCAGAGGATGTCATATTTAGAGTAATTTTAACTCACTTTTACTAGCTGAATTCAATGAAACCATCCAAGAAGCAAAATAATGATTAGCTCCATTAGTTTCAAAGGTGGATTATTAGAATGATTCTGATAATTGGGTAATTTTATTCACAAACTGTATTGCCAGGTTTGTAGATTCTTTCACTCTGTATAAATGGATAAAGTAGCCTTCCAACTAAAAAAAAAATTGTATCAGACTAGTGTTCATCAGGGTAGCAAAATTTTGGTATAGTGAATCACAGTAAGACTTGTGATTAAAATACCTTGAAATTGTATTACATTATACTTTAAAAGTTCTCCTTGAAATTTTAGATAATAGAAGTTATAAGAAATATTTTAAGCATGAATTATTATTGTCTGTTGAATAGTTCTAAGATACATGGCCATACAAATCCTGCACATGGATAAAAATGTAAAAATACAATTTTTATAATTGTAATTTTTCCAACATCTAGCATACCATGTTGACAAAAACGACTTCTAACTTCTTCCAGCTTTATACTAGTTACAAAAATGAGTGTCTTTCTTCAATAAAAGACCAAAGACAAATTGACAAAATCAAATAAAACCTCTTAAGACAAAATGCAATTGAAAATTCCCAAAGTAATTTTGATTAATTTAAAATAATTCCTGAAATAATATATTTTTTCTTATGTGCGTCTATTGACATTGCTCCAAAATGTTTTAAAAATATCATCTTTTCTTATCCAACCTCCCACCCAATTCTCTGAAAACACCAAGTCCAAAGTTAAACTATACTAAAGATTTTTGGTGAAGTCACTCAGAGTTATTAGCCCCAAGTTAGATTTCTCAAATGTTTATTTGTGCACAAAAATATCAGGAGCAAAGTCTTCCGTGAACTGGGAAGAAGGGCAAATAATGGAAATTGTTCTTCTAAGAGATTTCCATCAGAAGATTCATCTTTGAATCTTTGCAAAATAACTTAAAGAATCTACATGGATTTAACACAGTGCCAGACTACTTGAATTTGTACCTACCTGGATCACCTCAACCATTGCCTACAGCTCTTTTGTTATTAAAAATGAGTCCTTTTCTTTATCTAGTTCCAAATGTAAGCAATATTACATAGATTACTTCATAATACTAGTGCTTTTCAGTCTCTGAGTGAGCTAGGGAAATGAACTGCATGTATGCTTTGATGATGAGCAATCAAATGTTTTAGATTTCACATAGAGAACTGTGAAAGAGTCCAATAGTTCAAAATCATAGAAATATCTTCCTGGATTCAGCATACTCATTTAAATGTTGCTTATCAGATGATGATCTGTGCTTTCAATCTAGAAACCAGGGAGGTAATTTAATGTACATTCCTTGGCTACCTCCAAATATAGAAGTTAAGTTGGACAAACACAAGATATCTTATGGAAATAATATGGAAGGATTAGTTACTGCCTGATCTGGTACCACATTCCTAAACTTCTTGTTAATACGTGAAACCGAAAAATTAAAATATTTGCCATTCATTTTTGTTGTGCAATACCTGTAATTAGGAAAACGTAAACATAATGTGACAACTTTAAAGAGATGATAAGACAAAGTTGTACACAGCAACAGATGCTTATCTATAATGTAAATTCATCTGGAAGAAAGACTAGATTTTGTTCCATAAATGGTATAGCAATTAGAACTCCAGCTCATCCATGGCTGGAGTTCCCAGAAGATACTTCTATGCAGAATTGACAATCACAACAAATGAAGCTTTTTTTTCTGTTACTAAGAAAATATAGATCAATGGTTATTCATGTAATGTGTAATAAGAAATAATAATATGCCACAAATTTTCATTCTGACTGTTAAGATGGATTATCTGTTTTGAGGTTGTGTATTTGAGGAAGGTGGGTTGAGTTTTTTACTAGTTTTTATTTCATTTTTTAACTAGTATTGAATTGCTGAATTAACTAGTATTGAATTCTAAACTTCAACTAAAACATTTGCTGACCTCTATGAAATATCTTTATCACTGTATTCTGGTTCTAGTGATCAAGGTCCACTTCAGCTGCTTTTTACCTTTTAATTTTTTTTCCTACCTATGTGGCATCAAATATTACCATAGAATCATAGAATCATTAAGGTTGGAAAAGACCTCCAAGATCATTAAGTATGTTTGACCAAATACCACCATGCCAACTAAAGCACACCACTAAGTGCCAGTCATTTACTGAATGCTTCCAGGGATGGTGACTCCACCATCTTCCTGGGCAGCCTGTTCCAATGCTTAATTAAACTTTCAGTGAAAAAAAATTCTTCCTGATGTCCAACCTGAACCTCCCCTGTCACTGCTTGAGGCCATTTCCTCCTGTTCTGATGCTGGTTGCCTGGGAGAAGAGACCAACCCCCACCCGGCTACAGCCTCCTATCAGGCAGTTGTGCAGAGCAATTAAGTCTCCCCTAAGGTTCCTCTCCTCCAGGCTAAACAACCCCAGTCCCCTCAGTCACTCCTCACAGGCCTTGTGCTCCAGACCCTTCCCCAGCCGTGCTGCCCTTCTCTGGGCATTCCCCGGCACCTCAATATCTTGTGGTGAATGGCCCAGAACTGGACACAGGACTTGAGCTGTGGCCTCACCAGTGCCAAGTACAGGGACACAATCCCTGCCCTGGTCCTGCTGATCCAGGCCAGGATGCCATTGGCCTTCTTGGCCACCTGGGCACACGCTGGCTCATGTTCAGCTGCTGTCAACCAGCATCCCCAGGTCCTTTACTTCTGGGCTGCTCTAGAGTGACTGTGTTCCTAAACCTGTAGTGCTGCCTGGAGTTGTTGTGATCCAGGTGCAGGACCCAACACTTCACCTTGTAGAACCTCATGCAATTGGCCTTGGTCCATCAATTCAGCATGTCCA
Organism: Vidua chalybeata; assembly: GCF_026979565.1. Taxonomy (NCBI): domain Eukaryota; kingdom Metazoa; phylum Chordata; class Aves; order Passeriformes; family Viduidae; genus Vidua; species Vidua chalybeata. Next base: position 10,703,046 of record NC_071534.1, on the reverse strand, counting down.
GATCCCTCTGCAGAGCCTTTCTGCCCTCCAGCAGAAAACTTAGTGTCATCTGCAAATTTACTGAGGCTGCCTTCGATTCCACCCCCCCTCCCCCACCCATGATCATAAATTAAGAGATTGAAGAGGTCCAGCCCCAGTACTGAGCTCTGGGGAACCCCACTAGCGACCAGTTGCAAACTGGATGGAGCACCATTCACTACCACTCTGTGGGCCTGGCCATCCAACCAGTTTTTAATCCAGCAAAGAGTGCACCTGTCCAAGCCAGCTTCCCCAGGAGAATGCTGTGGGAGGAAGTATCAAAGGCTTCACTGAAGTCCAGGTAGACAACATCCACAACCTTTTCCTCACCCAGCAGGTGAGTCACCTGGTCATAAAATGAGATCAGGCTGGCCAAAGCAGGACCTGCTTTTTCTAAACTCATGCTGGCTGGATCTGATCCACTGATAAGAGAACTTTTTTTGGAGAGGAAAAGGTTAAGCAAAAAGTAATACACCAGTGTAGGAGAGATAAGCTTTCAGCCATCTTAAAAGAAAAAGAAGTTAACTGAGACGCTAATATAAAATCCACAGGATGAGGGAAAATCCAAGTTAAGCAAGAAATTTGGTACTATTGTGCCAAGACATCTTTAGGAAGCTAAGATTGTTATGAGTCACAGCCACTTAAGCACCAAGAAGTGCAATAATGTCTGCTGTATTTAGATTTTGAATTAGAATTTCTATAGAATATTATGCACCCAGGTTAACAGGAATATTTCTGATATTATGCCAGTTTTACTCGGCTTTGAATTTCTGGTTTCTTGCCCGTACTTTTTGTATTACCTTAATGTACAGTAAAAACTATTACTGATATTGACTAATACTAATAAAAACTAATACTGATAATTCGTATCAGTAAAATGCAGGCCACAACTTTCTTTAACTACATAAGCAAGCATACATAACAGCAGTGGATTAGGGCATACAGGCCTTAAGGTCATTAATGGTGGGCCTGGTCTGCTGCAATATAAGCCTTGCCTGAATCACTCCCTACCTATCATAAGGCTATCCTACTTTAAGCTCTCACTCCCTTGCAATATAATACAAATTCAGTGCACTTGCTAGTATTTTCCATACTTTTTTCTTTACTGAGAAGATATGTGGCCAGACATATGAGGTAAGATACTTCTCAGTTACTCCTACATATCTAGAGTTTAACTTGGTACTTCAGCAATTCAGTCTTGCATCTAGGCGATGGAGAACTTAAGTGCTTTTACAGTGAGACTCAAGTAGCCTGTTTTTGAATTATGTTTTAAGAGGAAATTTCTTTCCATAAATTAATGCAGATGACTTACTCAGGTGTGGATTTCTATAATTATCAAATGGATACCATCACTGTTGCACTAGTAGAAGACAAATGCTTTATTTGGAAAATAAAAAAAGAATAAATTTCCACACCTGAATATATTAAGGATCAAAGATGTTCAGGGCTGTCCAGTCCAGGTTTCCAACCCAGATGTCTTGAAAATATTAAAAAGCAACTGTATAACTCTCAGAATGCAAGCTGGTTTAACACTTTGCATTTGTGAATCTCAGGTCTAAGGTAAAGGACTTTGACAGCATATAGAACCAGAAAACATACTCTGACAGCTAGTTTATTCCAAGAGGATCCACCAATACCTTATCATTACCTGCAAGTAATGAGATCTTTACACAAAATTATCAATAGCATATAAAAGATGTTCAGGATTATACTGCAATCTCAACATAAAAGCTACAGGTTTAATGTAAAGAGCTTATCATTTATTTGTATCTAGAATCTTTAGATTTCTAGAATATTTATCTCTAGAATCTTTAGAGTTGTTGTTGCTTTGCATTCTCTCAAAGCTTGAAGTTTTACTTCTATGTCAGATGTGTAAGTAGCTATAACATCAAAAATTGCTTCTTTATACCTCATAATTCCCACTTCTAAGTGGCTGCTGGTTGCTTACGTTCTAGTGGGTATGAATGCTTATCACAAACAAAATTATTTTCTTTTAGTTAGCATACTTCAGCTACTTTCAATTAGAAAGCTAAAAAGGAAACAGTTGAAATTATAACACTGAAGACGTGGAAATCCAAAAGAAAGGACAGAAATAGTATTGCTAAAACTAAATTCTACAACTTTCCATATGCATATCACTAAGTACAAGATAAATGAACCTCATTTCAGTGGAGATGAAGGCAACAGGGTGGTAACTTCTATGGGAACATTAAAAGACAATGTTGACATCTACTTATTCAGATGAATTTCAATCTGCTTTTGAGTATTAGAAGGAATCAAATCTCTCTTGTAATTCCTGCTTCAGTAGCGTTAAACTCAAAGCAATCACCTCAGAGTGTGAACTGTCTCTCCCCAGTTACACTGAAATTGCTAAAAGTAACCTAGCATGAGCTGCACCACACAGAGAACTAGGAAAGATACTGCCAGCCTAATGGGTCTGGTTACAGTTTCCTGATCTGGAGCTGGCTAGCCTCAGGATAAGGTGTATTCACTCTAATTTAAATGCTGAAAAGTCCTTCTCTTCTACCAGACCCTCAAAAAGACCCTGATTTACTCTCACCTCTTTTAGAGGATGTACCTGATGGAAAACATAATTATATATGTGGAGATTCTTTACACATGGAGAATATTCAATCAGGATCATTTTTTTTTAGTATAAGATCAGAGCTTTAAGATCAATTAAATATAAAAATACTTGTTTTGATTTATAATTTCCATTATCAAATTCCATTAATAATTTCCTTACAGACCAAGGAAGGACTGACTGTCAGTGTGCTGTATGAGAAAGAATAGTCAGCTTGATAACCTTTTCACCGAAAAGGGATGGAGTGAAATATTTTCAGTCACAGTTTTTGGTACTGTAAACTATGCTTTCTCTTCATCTGAAAAAACCCTTGTGATTTCAATGACTGACAGAGAAACCCATGCAGGCAAATTATATACACAGGTTATTTTTGTGCTTGATGTAATAGAAAGACAAAAAAAATCTATATGAGGTAGTGTCAAGAGGAGAAAATTTGAAACTATAAAAACATTGGGCAAAAGGTTTTTCAATTTTTTTAAAAACTAGCAATGTACTTTGAGAATATTCCAAGCACTACATTAAAAAGCTCAACACCCATACATCATATTGAATAATCTGAACAAAGTGAACATAAACATACCCAAGAAATCCATTAGAACTACAACAAAAACAGGACAGCAAATTTGATATGCTCAATCAGACATCTATGAATGGATTAATTACTAACATAAGACAGACAGCAAATGAGAAAAGAAGATATAACCTAATAAGTTTTATTAATTGAAAAATTATAGAGGCCAAAAAATGGAATATATATTTTTAAAAAACTCAGCTGCACACCAGATACTTATTACTTTATTTTTTTATATGCAGTAACATGGTAGGGCACCATGGAAAGCTATGCAGATTTCAAAATATTAACTTTAACTTCTTATCCATATATTCTCATTTCCACAAAGCATAATTTGCTGATTACATGTCGTTTTTTTGGCTAACCCTTTTATTATTTTCTTAACTATAGATAATTTTTATCAGATTTAGTCTTAGTCATAGTTATGGTATTTAACACAGAAAAAAATTTACAGAAAAAAGTTTTGCCTAGATACATCTGTTGGCTGGGTTTTCTCCCTTCAAAGAGCAAAACATCTTTCAATATTTTCAACACTTAATACAGAAGAGTTTTGCAAAGTTATGCAGAAGAGTGTAGCTTGTGATATAAAATATAAGTAAATAAGGGTGCATTTTATAAAGACCATTTAGTATTAGGTCCTATTGTCAACTAGGGTCTTAAATGCTTAAATGTTTCTTGTACTATCAGTATTTGACTAATATGTTTATTAATATATTCCAGCAACCTTTCTATTAGCATATCATATTAGCAACTTCTAAGGAAGGTTCACTGACATTAGAAGTAACTGAGAAGAACCAGAACACACAATTGGATGAGAAATTGGATAAGCTTTATCTATTTCCACAGTAAATATATAATTTTAAAAATGTAATGGTGTACTTTCAAATATATCACACTGTTGTCTTCATAAATAGTTCTTGCATAAGTCAAAATTTTTAACCTAAGATATTCTCAAGAAGGAAATACAAGAAACAAAAAATGCAGAAACACAAATTCCACATCTAGAAAAAGTACACGAACAGGAAGAAATAAAATTTCTGCTTACCGTAGCTGTCAAATATTCAACTTCAAAATCCAGTAGAATGGTTTTTAAAATCTAAATATGTTGATTTAAACTGAGTTGTTTTTACTGACTCACACTCCACCTTTATTCAAATTAATGTATTGATGTTTAATGTTGTACACGCAAAGTTTTTAAAAGAGAAACACTATTTCAAGAATGGAAAAATAACATCAATATAAGCATTATTTTAACTGTTGACTTACCTAAACTTTTATTACTGTATTTTTTAGGTTTCATTTTATGGGCCCTCTTCAGCATTAGCTGTGCAGTAGAAATATCCTTAAAACCCCTAAGGGAAGAAAATGACTCACTAAATATTTCACATGTATTATGTTACACCAGCTGCATATTATTGTATGATACACTTTTCAAAAACAATACTGGTGTGTAGTACTGATCCATAGTATGAATCTTTCTGAGTTACAGAGATAGCTGCAATTCTTAACATTACATTATTGCAACTTATTAAGATAGTTTCCCAGACACTTACAGAAATAATTACAATAATTTTTACTTTGGTAGAAAACAGAAATTCTTCTAAAGTGTAACTTCAAAAAAGTAAGCAACAGCCAACTATACTATACTTCTTTTTAGAATTCACTGTGTAAATAAAAGAGCTTAACGTACCATTCTTCTGATATTTTCTCTTCTTTTTCAGACATAAATAAAAGCTCCTTTTTTTCTTTCCAGTTAGAAAGCTGTGACATTGTTTCCTTCCCTGACCTGGAAGCAAAGTATAAGTGCAATACTGAAAGGTAAGTAAATAAGAAAGGATCTGGGCTTACATTGTTTTGCAGCCTTTGTTACTCTTTGTTTGTGCCTTTTAAAGGCAATTTTGAAGCTTGGAAATGATACCAAAAAAAATCAATTTTAATACTCCATGAAGGTTTTATCTTGGAGAGTAATAAAAGTCTGCCATCAATTTGAAATGTTTACATTTCAATTACTTGAAGCATATTTCAGTCCTTTCACAGAATGCAGCTGTTAAAGAAATCCCTTTAAATCTTTATCTAGTCTTAAAGATCTCTATTTCAACATCTATTTCATAACATATATAAAAAAATAGAAGTTTTATGATTTATAGTCAAACCTAAATAAATAAAACTACACATATATATTCTTATATTCCTAATTACAGTAGTGAATGAAAAATAACAACTGAATTTAATATATTTGGTTTTAGAAAGACATTTTAACTCCAGTAATATCACATTAACCAAAAGTAGCAAAAGCATCAGAAAATAGGTTCTTCTCCTCCTTTTTATTTTTGTCAAATCCAAATGAACTAAATACAGTTTAAAACAATATAATTTAACTTACCTGCTATGAAAATGGATTTTTTCTGCTGAGTATGAATGTGGTCTGTTAGCACACTGCCAAACTTCTTGTGGTGCTAATGGCAAACTATTTGAATGTCCAATGGAATCTGAAGGCCTAGAAAACTTCTAAGAGAAATAAAAGGAATGCAGCTGATTATCCCCATAAGTTTGAGTTTAAAATGTGCACGAAAACCTGCACCAGGGTTTGCAGAGTTTATCACTATAACTGAAAGGATTCTTAATGGTGATATGCTCATTACAGACCTTAGTTTCAACTAACTGAATAGGACAAAAAGGTGATTTTAGTTACACTTAACATTCCCAAATATAATAAATTGTACATTTATAAGACTCTTTTCTCTTAATTGTAGGAAACAAAACATTAGTAATCCTATGCTTGTAATAAGAATACAAAACCCTACAAAAACAAAAAGCCAAAACTTCAAAGTTTATCTAGCAGACATTACAGTTCGATGACCTTTAGCTGTTCTGAAAACATTCAGCTGTTGTCATATAATGCAGATCTTAGTATTTTTAAAGTAGTTTGTCAACTAGCAATTTTTAATCCATTGCCAAATGTGCAGATGAAGCACATCATCTTTTTTTCTGCTACTGTGAAGTAAAGTGTTGAAATAAATCCAAAATAAAGAAAAAATAAGCAAATGAAAGAAAATCTAAAAGAAAAATTGCATCTGGAGATCAGGAGGAAGTCTGAGACTTCTAAAAGTAATTGTGTTTTTAAGTCACTAAATTGTCATATTAATCACCTCAGAATAGCATATCCTTAAAGAATGAATAAAGACTGAAGACTAAGTTGTTTCTGTGACATGTTACCTTTGGCCAGTGCAGCTGGTTTGAGAGCAGGAGTGTTTTTGAAGGGAAACGGGTGGAATCTAGAGTTAGCCATTCCTTCTCTAATGCAGACTGCATGAATGAGCAAAGTCAAATAGTGCACTGATAAAATCAGTTTAGTTTTGATAACTCTTGCAAAGTCTCTTTTAAATTGTCTTACATGCTTTGTACATCTTTTCAAGTTGTATATCAGAATTGCCACCTGCAGAGCAATCAGACTCATCATCTTTGGAGATGCAGTGCTGTACTGTTTTATTTTAAACAAATCAGATCAACAGTATTTGTGGGTTGTGGAGGTCCTTTTTGGGTTTTGGTTTTGCATAAGACGCAACTCCTCTTTCTCAGATTCCTGTAATTCTATGCCAACATTGTTAGTAAACACAAGTTATTATAAATGACTGCCGAACTTTAAAAAAATACAGACGTAAGATACTTAAAGGCATAAGGAATATGAAGAGCTTTGTGTGATGTTTTTGACTTACTGAGTATTTTATGTCCAGGTGTAGGTGCCTGATTCTGTCAAAGTTGTTTTTGTTGAACTGAATTAGTGAGTAATTTTCATTGAAATTTGGGGTTAAAAAAGTAAATTCTATATAATGCTATATGATTCAATTATGCAGTTTTATTTCTGATTACATGGATTACATTGGAAACTAAAATAATATTTGGAATGAAGAAGGGTGACAGAATTAGTTGCTAATTGGAGTCCTTAGCACTTTAAGGTAGAATTCAGTTTTCTTTCATAAAAACAAACTCTAGACTTTGTTTCAAACCCAACCTGTATATGACTTGCTTTTCTTATAAGTCCTTGAGGCTCTTTACCATGTCTTTTCAATGTATTCTGATAGGTGAAAGAACTAAATCACTCCCACACAGTAAGTAAATACCACTGAAGATTTTGGCTTGACTTACAGGGCTCAGCCGTTCAGGTTCTTCTTACTTTAACAGCAAAGAGTCTGGGGTTCATTCTTTTGAAAATGTCTACTTATACAACTGAACTATCTTCCATTCATAAAATATTTCAGATTGTACTAATTTCTGACCCTGAGAAATGGTCCTAAGTTTGGACACCTTATTTGTAGTTTGTGGAAACAGGACTTTGTACAGCTTTGGATTGGTGAACAAGATCTTCCAAGGTCTTTGGAAGATCTCATATTCCAGGTATTTTGAAAAGTTAGTTCAGCTACTGGTCACAGGATTTGGTGGGTCTAAGATCACTCTTTCTGTTTCCATTCTGATCAAGCTTTGAAAAATAATGTTTGATTTTATTTTCATGTCTTAAAATGGATGAATTCCTACATCTGATTGATTCCCTGCTTCTGGAATTTCCTGTTATTTGATTACAGTATGTTTTGGGCGTAATTCCTTTATTTAATAAATCTGGAAAAATTCGATGCCCTCGTTATTAACAGATAACCACTCTTCCCCTCCTCAATATTTCAATTAATGATAAATATATAACATTATCCATTTTAACATACCTCCTCTCTTGGGTAGTTGTATGTGTTAAGAAATCTATGTACATAAACTGCAGAGGCATGCAACAAACAAAATGTATCACATTCCTTAACTTTTGCAGTTATCTACAACCCACTAATTTATCTCTCTTCAGTGATGTGATTACTCTTATGCTGATAACCACTGAGTGGTTGATTCACACAATTTTCATTAAAAAAAAAAAATCCATTCCAGAGAGCAGACTGTAATAAATCAAATCCCAAAAGTAATCAACTAAATATGTGACATTGATACTATTTGAACATAGAAGACTGACAAGTTCATATCTCAGCAGAGACAAAGTTACAACAATCCATGTTTTACAATTGCCTGAGTGCTACGGGCAGAATGGTCAAAAAGAAAAGCTATGAAAAAGGTACAACGTCTGACGGAAAACTTCCAGTGAAAATAGATATTATTCCTCCTTGTGCTCTTTAAATTTACTTCTCAATCGCACTATGCAAATCATATTTTTAATTCCTCAGATGAGAATTTTTCACCTATTTTTCAAGACTGGGCACACAGTCCAGTCAACAGCGCTGGTATATACAGGTATATGAAAATATACCTATTATTTTCTTATTCCTCTGTTTGCAAAAGAATCAACAGGTGGGAGAGAAGTAGATTTCCACTTCTTGTACAATTTAAATGTCAATCAACTTAATCCATGTGTACAGTGATGTGTCCATTATTTACCTGAGTACTTAAAGGTCTTCCAGTAGCAGTGAATATTATCCAAGCTCTAATGTCAAATTTCAGGCCAAGCCTCCATGCTGGCTAGTTGAATTTTTACCTCTCTAGTTTGTAAAAGAAAATAAAACAAGCAAAAAACACCCCAAAAAATACCCCAAAACATACAACCCCCCCAAACTAACAAACAAAAAACTAAACCAAAACAAAAATCCCCTTGAGAAATAACATTCCAAAGATGCAGCAAATTTTTTGGAACAAGAATCACTTAGCAGTACATTGATTGAATCCTTTTGTTTTATAGTTGTACCATTACCCAATTAAACTCTTAATATTTATGCTTAAACTTTTCTCACTAATATTTTCCTAGCCCAGTGTTTGCCATTTATTAACTTAGTACTAGTAGTAGTTTTACTTTTTTTGTAGTCTATAAAATGTAATTCAGTGTCCTATGTGTTCAAAAGAAATATCAGTAAAAAGACAAAAGTATTAATCAAAGATACAAATATGCACAAACAAAAGAGGACAGCTTATTTACCATTTAAGTACATCTTTTACTCCTATGAATGTACAGCATATCATAAAAATATACCACAACGATGTTTGTTTTGTCCACAAAAATAAACACAATTGATTTTCAAACACTCCCTTCCACTATCTTTTGCCTGGACATTCTCACAGGACTAAGCTGAAGAAACTTCTGCCCACACCTTCCCTATAAATAGTCCTAATGAAAAGTTTATGACAGATTTACCAACACCTAAGGCTTAAAACTAGATCTGTTTGTACTGACATTGTTCACTAAGATTAAAGAACAACAATCTGAGATGAATTACAAAGCAAATAAAATGACAGTTTTTGACTCTATGGTCTATACAAACAGCTATAGGTGTGCTATGCTTGTATTTATTTCTAAAGCCAAATTAAGTAATTTCCTAAATACTGTAGCTTTATTCATATGTGTAAATCACACACAGTTTATTTAACACATATTAGTTCATCTGAAGATATCTTTTATGCTTTTGTATCGTCCATACTTTATTCCCAGTATTTGTTTCAAAAAGTCTGTATTAATTAAGTTTCAAGTTTCACAAACATACAAAACATACATAGACCTTTCTAATTTTTGTTGCACCTATTTTTTTTGATAACCCATTTGAAACAAATTTTTAAATTTTTAAACACAATACAATTATCCATTATACCACTCTTCAGGAAGAAGGAGGTGTGCATCCATTGGTGTTAGGGTTTTCTTTCTGAATTTTAATAATGAAACTTTAATATTATTAGCTATTTCCACTTATCCATTAGGATCAAGAACTTTTTATCCTGATTCACAATGCATGTTTTATCCTTTGAGACACTACTACTACAGGGTTCCTCCTTTGATTTTGCAGCTCATTAACAAACTCTGGAGGTTCAGGGATTTTTTTTTTCGTGGCATATTATATATAGCCTTCTTCATTTTGTTCCTCCTCCATTTTTCCAGTATTTACTCAATTGCTTCCTTTGCAAAATGCAGTGACTATTTACATCAAGCATTGAACTTCTGTAGTCTCAGAAACAGAATTCAATCCTACAACGATCAAAGTGAGTGATAATGGTTCTGCTAATTTTAGCTGGGTCTGAATGAGCTGCCCAAAAGTCAAGTTTTAGTGCAGACGTTATTTACAAAATCTAATCCAAGGCATTTTTAATATGCTCTGGATTACATTCTGGAGCTAAATAATCTTTTATAATATATCATGACTATACATGTAAATAGGGCTGTTCTGAGTCATATTTACACCACAAACAAAAAATAGTTCTCAGGACAGTGTCAAACTTACACTCAGGCTTTGAAGCGCTTCTACAAGCAACCGTCCAAACTGTGAATAATGCCATCACATATTGCCTTTCATCTCTCTGAGATCAAGGAGGATCACAAGAGCATAATAGAAACCAAACCAATTCCTGAAACTGTACTATGGTTTGAAGCAGAGGATGCAAAAAGGCATTAACAGTACAGGCTGAAAAGAAAGGCCAGCGTTTGACATCTAACAACTCTGTTCTAGTCAGAGCAAATATCCATCTACATCAGTACTCTGCTTCCAGATGAGTTCAGCAGCAGTTGCTTACGGAAAGAATGAAAAAAGCTGGACATGATGAGGAGAATCCTTCATTAAGTACATTCTTTTAGACCTTGGAAACTGGTAGTTTAAGGACTTTCTGCTAAAATCTAGGGAAATATTCCTCACCCTAAAACAGCTACCTAATTTCTAATGACAAATGTAACTATTCGGTCAGCATGTTTGCCATGCCATCTCTATGTCAGCCTAGAAAGAAGGCAAATCATGTATCTGACTCATAGGATGTAACTCCTGAAGCAGCGTAGATTAACTTCAAAAGGACTTCATGTTGGACACCACGGGAGCTGAAGCTACCCCAGGTTTCCAAGTGTGGTGGACCTCAGAATCACCACCTAAGAAAACAGTGAAACTATCTTTGAATATTAGGGGAAACTAACTCTTTATACCTCTTTCCTTTTTTCTTTCATGTCCTCATTGACTCATTCACTGTTTTCAGGACAGCAATGGTTTAGTCAGAAAAAGAAAAAAAATATTGATATTTATGTGGTGCATTTAATTATAAGGTATTTTCAAGTAAAATACCTAACAACAAGTAAAATATCTAAAACAAGTAAATTACCCAACAATATAGACAAGCAGAAGAAAGGTAACATCCAAAACATACCGTTAAGTAAGAGTAATGACTGGCTCATGATCATTATAACCTAACAGGAAGAATGGCAAGGGAAAAAGAAAAAGAATCTTCTACCAGAAACAGTATTTCCACATCAGAATTTCATAGAAATAGTGTGCGGGATCCTCTGCTTTGAAAAAAGAATCACTCTTCTTTCCAGTTCATCTGCATGGTTTTAGCCAATATGTTTTTCTGTACTTCTGGTCCCTTCTGCGAGGTAGGCCATTAGCCTCATCCTTAGGAGGAATGACCCTTTTTCAACCAGATATTGAAAGTATCTTCCCTCTCCACATTCAGATTTCTTTTCAATAAGAATACAATGTAATTAGAGTAAACAAATAAATGAATCAGGAATCTTTCCATTAAGTCTTCTCTATAGAATACAATTTTTTATAAAGTTCTCCAGGCTGGTGATGTCCCTAATCTCTAGTTTTTAATGAGTATATTTGAATAGTGCAGTTAAAATCTAATTCACTGAAAGACAATAAAAAAGGTAAAAGCAAAGACAAATGAAAGGCAAAACTTTCAACATCATTCTATGACTATTTTAAATAAGCTTACAAAAATTCTTTTGGGGCAATACATTCCACATGAAGAACTACTTTTCCTGATGGTAAACATCCTGTAGGTTAAATACTTGCTTAGAGTGGGAGGGGGTGTGGTGAGGCTGAAGGATCTTATGCTGAAAGTTAACCCTCTAGACACTCACAGCCAGCCCACTGAACTGTCTTTCATCTGGCAGAAAGCTGTAACTTTCTCTCTTGGTTCCTGGCAAACATATTTCACTTTGTAGGATATTTCATTTAAATATCATGCTAGTCCAGGAAAACATATTTAATTTATTTTTAAACTAAACTTATTTCTGCCAAGGCCTGAGTTTTTGCTGGGAAAATCTTCCCTTAAATCCTAAATAAGTTTTAAAAAAATTCTTAAGAAATCATGAATTTTTAGGTCTTACAGCTGAAACAGAAGAACCAGATCACTCTTCTATGCTCTTTTGTATATTGTTGATAGACTGTGATTGAAAACTTCCTTTGAAATTAAAGATCTGAATATATTTGTGTATTTAGCCTTTTCTTTCATCCAGTCCTTTGAGGAATCAGATTACTCTATGGACTAGTTTTTCTGTGAAACTCAAGTTCATGTGTAAAGCTTAGTTCAATGTTAGGAAGTTGAACATCAGATCAGGTTCAGACTTTATAAATAACTTCTAAAGCTAAGAAAATGTCAGATACGAACACTCTCAACTGAATCTTCTATTAGCTGCAATATTATTCCACTTACAGGACTGCAAAAATTCAGTCTAACTTCTACCATTTAAAATCTATATGTGAATGCATTAAACAATATTATAAAAAAATTATAAAATCTTTTAAATTAGATAGCTTAGAGGATACACATTTTACAGAAAATATATATCTGAATTTCAAGCAGCAGGAAAAATAGTCCTTTTCTCTGAGTTTGTCTTCCAGTATTTTTCACATATTTTATGTGCTGAAGATAAATAGGTTAGCACCCTAATAAAGGTTATTTTAACCTTTGGCAATGCTTCTTTTTCAACCCCGTCTTTATATTAGACAATATATATACATTAGAAATCTGGCTGCATTCTTATGACTGCTAAAACCAAACAAAGTTGCAAGCCAAAAAAAGTAGTGAGCATCACATGAATTCCAGAGAAACATCACAATGATTAATTGACCTCAAGAGATTTTATAGACTTACAAAAACTGGTTAATTATTAGAGTACATTCTTGTAGGAAAATGAGAAGACAAGGAGAGTTGTCCATTTCTAAGAAGGATATATTGATGATTATTGGAAAAATCACATTCTGTTAACAAAAACATTAAAGAAAATTTTATTGTAGGATGTCTTCCCCAAATGTAATTTTTCCTAATGTTTTAATAAGCTTGGAAAACTAGCTGTTGTCTAAAATTCTAATGCATATATATATATATATATATATATATATATATTTAATACAGGTACCAACGTGTTTACACAAATGCAAATAAAATGAGAAGAATTTATTGTGGAAAAGTAAATGAACAATGAAAATTTCAAGGACCACAGAAGTTTTCATTCAAATAAAAGGTTGAATGTCTACATACATAACTCTCCAAAAGTCTGAATCTTATTGTAGTTCATGTCAGTCATTCACGACCTACGTCACCTAACCTTTTCTAAAAATGCATTTTTCTCTTACGCCTGACAGCATTCAAAGGAAGTTCTGTGTCCTTTCTTTGAATACAGGAATAAAAAATATAGATGAGTAAATGGTAACCTCAACTTCAGAGGTTAGACATGATTCAAGTAAGCATCAGAAATGTATGCTTGAAAAATCTTTTGAGATATAAACCCCCACCCATCTCAGTAAACATCAAGCTCCTGGAACCTTCAAGCCACCCCTCAAAATGGGTCTAAGATCCCAGATATAGTTTTTCCCCAAAATGACAAGAATCTTCAGGACTTTCCCTTTCTGACTCTGGCACATGACACAAATTTTTGCTATGTCTCTATAAACCTTTTCCGAAGTTTTTCTACTTCTATGAAAACAAAGAAACAAAACTTTCAAGGGGCAATGAGCTAAAAACTTAAAAAACAAAACAGGCAAGGAACCCCTCAACCCTAGCCTTTGAATACTGTGCATTCAAAGAATTTTGAAGGAACATAACCCAAAATGTTTTATCCAGCTTAGATAATGAATACTAAAACACAATAAAAAAGAAAGCTGTGCTTCAGCTTGCAATTTTGTCTAAAGAAGGGAAGTCATGCAGAAGCACAGGGTAATAAAAAATAGACTAGTCATAAGTTTATAGTCATTTAACCTTTAACATGTTTCATAGTTCAGTTCACATGAAAGATTAGATTCAATTTCAAGACAACTTTTCCTTTTGGTTTAAAAGTCCCTATTTCAGGAAGAAGAAAAAAAATGTTTTGGAAGCTAAAGAGCAAAGAAGGGCTAAGTTATAAACAAAGATTTTTTTTGAATTTATGTTAACCAACCTCTAATTACACTACAAAATCCTTAATTCTAAGGAGGTACATCTAAATCATCTCTCAGCTTCACTTATACTGTCCTCTCCTCCTTATATGCCTCTAGCACTCTTCTGTGTTTCTTCTATTTGAAATAAATTATCCACAAGTGAATCTGGAAGTTGAAATTTGTTAAGACCTTAAATCTTTTGGGACATGTAATGATAATCTTTGGAAAGAAGCAGATGCTTTTGGATGCTTTCCTGGTTTATGGAATCAATAGCTACTCTTATATCTATATTAAAAAAAAAAAGTATTTTTCATGCAAAAAAAATACTAGAGTGATAGTAGGACAGTATTTAGCATTTAGGATTCCTTAGCACACTCTATTCTAGGACAAACTAAACATAAACTTAAATAGTTTTTAGCTAAATTAAGACTGTATTTTAGCATAAGAGGTGTTTGGGGTTTTTTACCATTCTTTGTTTACACTGTCAGAAACTAAACCATTGCATGAAAAGTCTATTATGACTACACATCCTTTTCTGTGAGACTGCTTTCTAGAAAGTCAGACCCTAGCCAACAGTATTGCCCATATATTGGACTTTGCACTTGCTCTTGTTGAATATTATGAGGCTCTGGTTAGCCTGTCTATCTAGCCTGGGCAGGCTGATCTAAAGAACACCCTGATCCTCCAGCATGCCAACCTGGAGGCAGCCCTCAATACAGTGTCATCTGCACACTTGAGGTTGCATTCTGTTCCATTAGACAGGTAGCTGATTAAATTTTTTACTGTTTTGGTCCCCCTACCATCCACGATGGGCTCCATTAATCACTCTCCACCAGTAATTATGACTGTGTAATTTTGCACCACAAAATGCAACTATTTGAGCCTGGGAGTGAAGTCAATTTTCCAATGACCTTATTGTCTACTTTTCCAGCCCATATCTCAATAAATTTTGGGAATAAGACTCTGGGAGACAGTCAACAGCCTTGCTAAAATGAAGGTATGCAATATGCACTGCACTCCCCTTACTCGTAATGCAAGTCACCTTGTGACAGAAAACAAGAAGGTGATCCCATGCTAGACTGGGATCACAATCACTTTCTTTCATGGGGTTAGAAATGGCTTCTGAATGCATTTACTCCAAGCATTCCCAGAAAGTGAGATAATGTTGATGGCTTCTAGTTCCCTGAATCTTTCTCATCAGTTTTCTGAAAATGGGTGCGATGTCTGCCCTGTTCCCGTAAACAGTAACCTCCCCAGTTGCTGTGATCTTTCACAGATGATAGAGAGTAACCTCAAAATGATACCAGGCAGCTTGTTCAACCCCCTTGGATGCATCCTATCTGTTCTCTTGGACTTGCATATGTTCAGGGGAGTTAAGCTGTGCTGCAATTGGATAACATCTGCTTTCTTCTAAACCCAAAGGATTTCAAGCTCCAGGCAATGAAACATGCAGAGATTCAAGTGCAAAGGATCACAAAAGCTGACACCTCACATTCCTCTTTGGTCCCCCACATAAGAACGGCTATTTAACTCAATAACAATATTCACTGGATCAATGGCTTCTTCTCACAGAACACAGACAAATCAAATAGATTAGGTCCTGAAATTTGTAAATAGGGACTACTAAAAATCATTTTTAATGGAAATCAATGTATGTGAACATGCTAAATATTAGACATATTTTATAACATTTAGAACATATTTTAAACACAACCTATATCTATACTAAAACATCATTACACAAAAATTAAAGAATTTAGGGAAGATATAATCAATGATTAGAGATCCTTAGCTCAGCTTTCAAGAGACTCCAGATGGAGATGGACTCATTGAGAAGAACTTAAGACTGTGTTATTGATTCCACTTATAACGATGCTTATGGTTTAGAACAATTTTCCTTTGAGGCTACAGTAGTGAGTAGAAGCTTCAAAGAACTAAAGCTTTTTTTTTTTCACTTACATTTTTCCATTGCTTGCCTTGCTTATTCAATTTTGATGCTTGACTTTGCCTTTAGAGATATAAGACTAGGAATTATAATTATTGCTATCCTTTGGTATGTCAGAGAAGCTAAATGTAATTTAGAAAAATACTACACCATTTGCTACATGTAGGTTCCAAATTATATCTGTAGGTTCATGCATCACTAGTAGGGTTTCCTTTGGGAAGTATTTGTTTGAATCTGGCTATTTAACCAAGAACTGGATAGAGACAAGTGATCAAGATAGGTTTTGTTTAAAAATTAACAGCATTTCAGGTGGTAGGAAGAACGGAGATCTCACAGTGTAAGGCCAGAAAGCCACCGGAGCACATCCAGCATAAACTATGAAGCTGGAGTGTTAGCAATAGCCTTTAGTAGCTGTGGTTGTGGTTATTTTTCCAGGTACTGACTTCTAAGCCCAGACAACGAAAAAATGAGATAAGCAGCACTCCTGAAAAAGGTAGAAGTTTTAGATGACCAGACAATGAATGGCATGCAACCCACTAACACAGCAGCTGAAGCAACAGGAACATATCAAGAGATTTTTGATAAACGCTCATGAAGAAAAAGATTGATCCTCCAATATATTGCTTAGGAGAGAGTTTTTTCCTCCTTTTTAAAAGAAGGGTATGGATCTAGTGAAGTTTTCAACAGATGCTTTTCTGTTTTCCTACAACACTGTAACTTTACGTGAAATTTGATGAAAAAAGGATCATATTCTTTGCAGCATATAATACAGAAAAGCTGGATGCTGATTTGACATCCATAAGCAATTACAGGAGCTAGACATATATAAGAGTGTCAAGATACAAGTGTTACAGAGACCTTCTAATCCATGGGCAACACTTATTTC
Source organism: Vidua chalybeata (assembly GCF_026979565.1). Taxonomy (NCBI): domain Eukaryota; kingdom Metazoa; phylum Chordata; class Aves; order Passeriformes; family Viduidae; genus Vidua; species Vidua chalybeata. The sequence goes on along the minus strand of NC_071534.1, from coordinate 10,685,892 downwards.
CTGGCACTAGCCAGAAAACAGCAATCACTGTCACAAACTCACAGTTGTAAGTTCACAGTCTGAGATAAACCACATTATGAAGGATTATCAGAAAAGCAAACAAAACATGTCATATTGGTCTAGTTTGGACATGTGATAAGAAAATTAAAGATGGGAGACATGAGGAAATTTTTTTCTAATCACATTTTATTTATTAAGAGTTAGCACACATGAGCTAGTTCTTGTTCTTCCCACTCCTCAGAAAAAAAAATGAGAAGAAAGAAAAATAAAACTGCTACCTACCTGCTGTGGAAGGCAAGCAAAACATTAGGAATGGCTATGTGCCTGAGTGTAGGTTTTCAAAAAAAAAAAAAAAAAAAAAAAGAGAAGGAAACTCCTGGACAATAATTTCAAAGCTGTCAAAAAGGCTGGAAATTAGAAAATCTACATAATCATGCTCAGAAAAAGAAAACACTATCGTGGCAAGAATGTTATCTCTTTTGATGAACAAAGCAGTAATGGATTTCTTTATTACTTGGTTGCAACTTATGAAGCAACTTTCTTTTTAAAAAAGTATGACTAAAGTGATTTAAATTAAATTTAAAATGTAGTTTTTAAAATAGAGTACTTACTTGGTAAGCCATGTAATCATCAATATTGATATTTCTCTTGATGAGAATAAGATGTGTCCATATGCTTATTCAGTGTAGGAAAACAGTAATTTAATAAAAATAAAAAGCAGTGATCATTGCTCAGGGTAAAGAATCATCTAAAAACTCATCATATTTAATTTATTCAGCTTTCTGACACCTTGGCAAGTTTAGACATTTTGCATTTGGCTCACATCATATTTACATCAAGAAAACAACAATACTGAAATTTAGATGGTACATAAGTAAGAGCTGTGTCAAGCAAATGTGCTGTCAGATTTCATCCACCAGAGGTAAAGTGAACTCCGCCTTGTAGATCGTTTGCTACAAGGAGGGACTGCTGATGAAAGGTTGCCTTAAGATCAGCCTTCTGGAGCATGTAGGCTGGAATTCTCCAAAGTTCACATGAAAGATGTGAAGACATCACTAAATACCAGGCTCATACTTTGTGAAACATCTGTTGGCCAGATCTTTCATGTCATCTGGGATAGCCTGTTTGACATCGCGCAATCAACAGACACAAAACACTACTGCCATCAATGGCCTCTTTGGCAATGTATGGGAGCTGATATGAATACAGGAAGGTTATCAGCAATGGCTCAGGTGAAATTACTATTATTCATGCTATTGTTAGAAAGATGAAGCCCATTATGGACTTCTAGCCCAATCACATGCAATGCATTTATCATGTGATATGTCTCCTATTGCTCAATAGGCATAAATGAAGATCTTTGTCAAAGACTAGGGTTTTCCCCATGCTGATTCACAGCCTCACCTTCCATGGAACACTGGGTACACTGAGTTTATAATGAAGATATTAAACATTTTTTGTGAAGACTGATGCCTAATGACTTATTGCACTGTGATATTTACAAATGGTTTAGAAAGGTGCTTGCACAGTAGTGATTTTGTAGAATGTTAGATAACACCGAATAAAATCATAATTACTGATGAAACCCACATAACAGTATAAGAAAAACCTAAACCACTACAACAGAAAACAGTGAATTATTCAAAAAGCATTCAGACAAGATTTAAGACATTTGTATCAGTTTCCAACAAGGAAAGGTTTTTCTGTCCTTCTCTCTCATTTCACTCACCCTATACAACACTGAAATCTGCAGTACAAAATGGTATCCAAATATTTTTCTCTTCCTTCAAACCCCAGCATATGGGATCTCTTAGCCCAGCAATATGTACTCCTCCCTACACACTTGTTTGAGACACAACAGATAGCCACTGATACCATGTGTCATTACTTGGCTCTGCTTCAGCACTTTGCTATAAAACACTGAAACCAGAAAGGAAGGAAGGAATAGGAAGTATAGACTGTTCCAAGTTTCTGCTGCTTGTTTCTCCAAAAGTAGGAAGTCCACATGATTTGATATTACCCAACTGCAGAGAATGAAACAGCTACAGACACATGGAAACAGACAACCTAGTACTGAGTAGTCTGGGCTAGATAGAGCAGATGCCTATACTATATGCCTAGGATAGTTATGCTAGACATTTCTCAAAATCAACTTTTCAGCACAGCACAACATATACATTTGGAAAAAAAAAGAAAAAATATGATAAATATTGCAGGGTATAATTCTAGTTACAGTCATCAATGTTGAACATTGAAATATTCACTCATTGAAAAAAAATATCCTTCACAGACATATACACTGTAAATTAATCATATACAGTGCTCTGTAGAAAACAGATGTTGTTATATTTTTCCTCACAAGAAGCTAAGGGCTTGAGTAACGTATTTGACAACAGTCCACTGTTCAGCCTTTGAGTCTGCTGTGCAAATTAAAATGTAGGCTCGTGATTCACCTGTCATCATCTCAATGCAAACACTTCCTGAGAATTTCTCCCTAAATCCATGTTTTATTTCATTACTGATAAACTCAAAAATAATTCAGAGAAAAAGGAATAAATGTGTGGCAACAGCAGAGGATGATACAGTACAAATCTCTCTGAAATCAGCTGGGCTTCTTTCTCCTGCCTTCTCCATCCCTTCCTTTTCTTCCTGGCCTCAGGAACACCTGCTCAAATGCAATTGTCTTGTTGACAGAAAGATGGAATTGTCTGTGTAGTTTTCAGTTAAGCAATTAAAAAACCCCAAAACCAAACATGACAGGGTTATTTGGGCCAGAGAGAAACAAGAATGGCTCAACTGAATTACTGTGTGTAAAACTCTGGCCTACTGGCTGAGTAATTCAAAACAGGATATTTTCCTTCCCTAATATACGAACAGCTACTTCCTTCCTGTGTGAAGAAATAAAACCTTCAACGTTCTGCTTTTTATTATTTTAGAAAGAAGCCAGGGATCAGAGAACATCAACTAATGAAACTGTTTTGTATATGTATTTCAAATTAAAATAAAAAAATCCTAAAATTTAAGCCAGATCTCTATGTTTACACATACACATTTCCCATCTACCAAATGATTCTTGGAACTTCTGCCTCAAACTTTTTGCATGCTCTTAAATAAAGCAGTAATTCTGAAAACGTACCTTAAAATAGTTGCAAAAAAGGAGAAAAGATAAAATTACCCTAAGTCATCAACTCATTGGCGATAATTTCATAGAAAGCCCAGCTATTTTCTATGGGGAGGAGCTGGTAAAAGAAGCCTGGTATTAGATGACCAAAGACTGATCAACTGTAAACTGCACTGCACCAAACAACAGCATACTTGGCTTCATAACTCCATGATCCATACAAACATCTGATTATAAATAGTCCTGCCAGTAGCAGGGCTATTGCATCAACCTCCTCTGCAGCCTTACAGTGGAATACTGATAAATGGCTCTTGCAAAGACACAGCACCTGAATAAGCATATTCAGAGACAAGGGTTCATGAAAAAAATCTTAGTTATATCCTCTTAGGTCTCAATAGGCCACATTGATGTTAGTTTTCTTTGCTTTACCTGAAACCATTAAAAAAAAAAAAAAAAAAAGGCAGCCAATGAATGTGAACAATTAAAGAAAGCAGTTCTCCAGACAAGTACATAGGTGACTCATCAACAGCTGCCTTACTGAATAATATGCATACTGTGTCTAGAACTTCTCATATAGATTGTCTTTTGAGGCTATAAAGAAAATATTTCTTTAAAGATTCTTTTTCTTGTTTACTGAATGGCAATATTGATCCTACAGACATTTTTTATTTTTTACCTAAGTCTAGCTAAATTCAGTTTTGAATGTTATGTTATTTCCTCAAATTCCTCTGGAGCCCACTTTTATTTTTTAGAATGGAAGCTTCTCATCCAATTTCAATCCTTCTGAAACTGACAGAGTATTTCTAACTCTATATAACTTGTAAAAATAACTAGTAATAATTTCTGCTTATTTGGCATAACAGAACTGCTGTGTGGGGTTTGGTTTTTTTTTTTTTTTGTTTCTGATCTAACCATACTTCTCTTCATAATTTACTACTGTATTTAAACCTCTGATCTTTCTAGCACACTACATATAAGATAATAAGCCTGCTTCACCTTTTGCACCTTTTGCTTTGGGGATATGTTCTTTTTACTGGAATATAGCTGACATTCAGTGTTGCAGTTATTTTCTAAATTGATCTCATTCTATCATGAAAATAAAACAAATACACATTAAAATATTACTGAAATTATAATTTGTTACTAAAGTACTAAAAAGATAAACATTTTGGAACAAAAGGAACTGTTTCGTTATTCTCATTTGATTGCCCTTCAGCTGTAAAAATATAAGGCATTCTACAGTGGGCGTGACATTCAAGCAGAGTAAGTACCAGAGCATCTCAAAGAGCAGGAAGCAGTTAATCCAAGACAAATGCATTTAAATCAGCTATAAATAAGAAATGCTTCTTTATTTCTGGACATCCAATGTGTTAATTCTAGCCTTGGTAGTACTTTCCATTTTTTTTATTTCCAACACCTACATGATTGCTTAAGAAGAATAATGAAGACTTTATGCTAATTAGTGTGCTTACTTCAGAAAATGTGAAAGCATCCACATTAATTTCTTCATATTCATCTTCCACTTCATCACTTTTAACATGTGCAAGAGCATTGGTCAGTTTCTTTTGTAAAAGAAAACCCTTCCAAAATGCCTAAACAAAAAATTTAAAGCATGTTATACATAGCCATAGATCAAACCCAAATCCAGATTCTCTATATTATCCCATTAGGAAGATAAAACATCTTGGTCCATTGTTTAATAGCTCAATGATCTGTTTTTTGAACTTTATGTGACATTTAAAACTACAAGACAAATTAAATGCCAGCATATGTCTAAAGCTTAGAGTACTCAAGAGGCTCTCCACAAGCAAGCAGAAAGGAATCCTGCAACTCCCTCAACTACAAACCTGGGTCAACTAATTAATTATATGACAATTCCTTCAGGGACTATTAAAAACTGAAAGGAAAGCCTACACAAGAAAAACCTGAGTGCCAACTTTCAAATTACTGAGAATAAAAATACAGATGTACGAAATGTCCTATGGTTTACAAGTAGCAATTCTTGGAGACATTTCATGTAATTGACCGAGGTCAGTTACTCTCCCTTAACTGTCTAAGATCTTTACTTAAAAAAATATTACCAGTAAGCATAATCATCTCTAAGAAAAAGGAGCACATTAGGAATTAAAGTGCTAGAAAACTAGGAAGGGTGTTAGGAACACATGCCAAGCATAGAATCATGTCCAGCAAAAACATTACAGAGATCACAATGAGATAGATGGAATTAAGAAAACTCCATACAAGATGGCAACTTCTCCCCAAATCAGTATTTGACACCATTAGAATTCAAGATGCCCCAAGTGTTTAAAACACCATGCAAAATATTACCACTCTCATAAAAGAAGTGGTGTTGTATACCTTTAATGGCTCTGCAATGAAGGCACTAAAATAGGAAGGGTAAATCTCATATTCTGGCTTAACATGTAGATTATTAATTTTTAGAAAAAGTTTGTCTAACCTCATAAATTATTGAAAATGTTACTATTTTACACACATACTTCCTGATTATTATAAAATTACTAAAAGTTTTAGAACTGCTTCCTTATGATTTCATTGTTGTTATTTTTCTACAGGCCTTTATAAGCATCTAGATAAAATATCCTGATATTACTGAATGATCAAATGACAAATATACTTCATTCAACAAAGGCAATTGTCTCTTACAGATTCAAAGGAGAAAAGCAATCCTAATGATATATGCAGAAAGCTAAATTGTGAGGCAGCTGATAACAGAGACCTATGAAAGCACCAGGTCAGTGTTCAGTCAAGATCAAAGAGAAAAATTACATGTAGTAGTTTTTAAGAAACAAAATAAAAACTTTCTTACTGTACAAATTCATTGCATATCTGTCTATGGAATTCATTCTTGTTGCTTCTTTAAAAAAGAATGTAACAGAGCGTGGCAAAGGTTCAGAGAGGAACAAAAAGATAAAGAGAATTACAGAGGAATGTGAAAAGAGACTAAACAGACTAAAATTTTATTTATAAAAAGTGGATGTAAGGATGGATGTATGAGAGATCTAAGAATCTGTAATATGCACAGAAGGTAAATAATAGATCACTTTTATTTTCATACTCTCTTTGGGAATTAGCATGTTTGAAACAAATGAAAGAAAGCACATACTAATCACTATAAAGATTTGCTAAATGCACTACTTTAATATATAGTGGAGGTCAAATACATAAGTAAGTTCAAAAATAGATCAAGTAAGTTTATGGAAAACAATTGTTAATATGCTAGCTACACATTACACTCCAATAACAAATTTTTGATTCTAAATCACTTTGTCACTTTTGAAATTTGCATATAAAACTTATTCTATGGAATGTTTCCAGCTAACCTTGAAATATGGAGTCGACAGAGTTGACTTGCTTCAAAATGTATGAAATAACCTCATGAACCTTGTCAACTGGGCAAGCAAATACTGGTTACCAAACTAAACAGAGTCAAAGTGTGGACTTCAACTCTTGTCCATAGTAACCCATTCTGTTTAACTCTTATTAGCTCAGTATCTACCACAGAACAGCCTAGGCCATGGTCTGTTCAATACAATACAGATAAAGCAATCTTGGGTTTTGGACATGGGAAGAGAAGGAAAGAAATGGCTAGGTAGGATAGAAGAGACAGGAAGATTATTTAGTCACATAGATAACAGACACAACATGAGTCACACAGTGTCCATCAGTTTCATAGCAGACACAGGCCCCAGTATGGACATAGGCACAGTATCTCTTAAATATAATATTACAATTATATGAAGTAAAAATAATTCAGGGAAATACTTAGTGAAAAAAGGAGAAATATTTTTTTATAAAGGGAAAATATGTTTCTATAAAGCTTTTTATAAAGAAGTATCTGTTTTAGAAACACCAAGGTTATACTGAATAAATAAAACAAAAATGTTTAATTATGAAACTTAATAAGATAATAAGCAAAAATAGATAGACGACAACAAATACATAAAATAGAAAGATTTTTTTTGTTGTTATTAAACTTACAAAATAAGAAAATACCATAAACCAACCTGAATTACTGTGGCAGCTTCATGTTTCTGTCTCAAAGCTTCTACAAACTGATGATTCTCTGTTTTATTGCAGTCATTTTTCCTCTGAGTATGGTGCTGCTGCCAAAAGGACTGGATCAAGGGTGCTTCCATATGTAGTCTCATGGAGAAGTAAATAGAGTTATGACTCACATAGCCTCACCAATACAACTGGATTATCATATCTGCCAAACTTCAACCATAATAAATAACCCAACCAAACCAAAACCAACACAAACAAACAAAACTAACTAACTAAGTAAACCCCCCCAAAAAACCCAAAAAACAAACAACAAGCACAAAAGAGGGATAAATATTGAAAACTGAATGAGATGGGTATTTTCAATGCAGCAGACAGGAAAAACACAGAAAGTGCAATTTCATCTTTTGCCTGCTTTTGCCCTTTAAGACTTCTGACCACCAGTTATATGTGTAAATTTTCTAATTTGCTCATTTTTTAACAATAACTAAGTACAGACTACTTAGATCTGTTCAGTGATTCCGATTTCTAAATACATATCCAACTAATTCATAATTATGGAGAAAAAGTCTAATGTCAGCTCTGCATTATGACTTTACTATCTTTACTATCTTGGAATTCTTTTCTCCACAAAATACCCAAATTGGATAGTGTATTAAAGAAAAGACATCTAAATTTCCAATCTTTACATAATTCCTTTCCTTGTGTAGTGCATCTATTTAAATAGAGGACTCCTAGTCAGCAAAAAGAAAAAAAAATCACGCTTCAGAGTTCAAGACAAATACAAAAAATGGTTTGCATTCTGTTTTGAAGAGAATTCTCAAAAAAAAAAAAACCACTCACAGAATTCATTCAAAACATTAACAAAAAACTAAATGAATTATTTCAAAATTTAAAAAAAATATTCCTCTCATATACAATACACTAATGTCTTCTTTCTTTCAGCTTGCAGAGAAGTGATAATGAATTGCATGGTCTTCCTTAATTATGAATTTTATAACCAACTATTAGTGTCTTAAGTACCCATTAGGCAGTTTCCTATTTACCATAAGCCTAAACAGTTCAAGGGACACCTGCCATGCTTGCTTTTCATACTGTTCTCATGATACCTGTTTTGAAACTGAATTCTTATGAAATTTTAACTCAATTCTTGAGGATTTGCTACAAAAAAATCAGATTCTGTTTCCCTTGTCAAGGGAAATCAGCAGCAAAGAGGTAATAAACCAGTCTGTTTCATGCAGGAGAAAATCTGGGGACACATAACAAGTAGAACTGACCTCTCAGTTAATACTGCCTCTACTTTTAATAAGCCTATACTTTTAATAAGCAGGTTAAGGCATGTTGGAGAAGTACCAAAAGCAGAGAAGGCCATTAGCTCTTCAGTCATCACAACAGCAGAAGACTGGCCAAAATCAAGGGATTAGGACAGTAGATTTAAGCAATTTTCCCTCTTGCCTTCTAAACGGTACTGACTGTAAAGTTTGCACAGATTAATCTTGAATGTCTAATGAATAATTTTGGCAAAAAAAACTTACAGTAGTTTCTAGTTAATTTCCTCCAAAGTTTCTGCAAAATATTTGTCATTTGCATTCCTAACTCTGTATGTGTCATTGAACTGGAGTCTTAACGTTATTTGAAGTATGTAAATATCTATATTCTAATATACCAACTGGGAGAATACCACAAATGATTCTTAATTATTAATATGGAAGCCTAGTGTGCAACATATAACTCTTTATTGTCTAATATAACTCTTTATGGTATAATAAGCCTAAAAATATTATCTTACAAGTTCTGTGCCTCTGTTTTAAACAAAAAATCCTCACTCCTATTGTCTATATATAGAATTGATCTGAAAGCAACCTGACATCTGTCTTACCTCTCTGTATCATTCCCAAAGTGCTGGAGATTTCTTCCCATATCACTTGCTACTATCACTGACTGTTGCAATGTGAGTTGGCCTGACATGTTACTGTTGTCTTTGCTCTCCCCACTGTAATTAACACAAGATTCAGTGCTCTTCTGCTTCACTCTCTGATCTCCTCTATTTTCCTTCTGATGCACAGGTAGAGAGGAGTTAATGAATGTGGCCTGAGTATCACCAGCAGCAATCCATCTTTTGGAAGGATCCAGCAAGACCTGTTTATTTTCTGTCACACCCATGATAAAGAGGTTATTTTCCTGTAGGCAGCCAGTGGATGTTTGCTTTAAATGATTTTGAAGTGCTTCTGGTCCACCTCTGTCAGTAATGTTTAGTTCACCATACTCATGTACATATCGATGTTTAATACTAAGTTTCATCAACTGATTAAAATACCAGCATTGTCCCAGTACAGAATCAATAGAAGAGGTAATTCTGAAAAAAAAGAAAAAAAATTTACACGTCTGTTAGAATGCTTTAAAAAAATCCCTCTATTATTTTCTAAAATAGCTTGTATTTTCAAGTACTCTTACATGTCTCCATAGTCTTACAGCAAATAGCAATTACTGCGATTGGAAATCCAGTTTCAGTAATTATGAATTTTAATAGATTTTATCTTTTTTTGGACATATTTAAACTATAATCACACATATTTCTTATTTTACTTGGAGTTTTCCTAAGAGAGAAAGTTTTCAGTCTTTTTAAAATAGCCATTACAGCATGCATTTCACTATAAACTTTCTGTGTGGTTAGTGGCATGTGAAGCCCAAATTTTTGGAAGGTTTGAGGCAATTTTGCCTTAACAATCTAATCTTATCTGGCAACTATGAAAGCTCATATAAAAATAACAGTAATTTCAAAATTTAGATAAGAACTAAAGCAACAAAACACAAATTTAGATTCAAACCAACAAACTACAATGTCTAAAAAAAATTCAGGAAGACAAACCTTTAAATACAGATCTTTTTATCAACATCAGGGAAAGTGCTAGACTGACCAACAGTAATCTAAGAAGTCTGGCTCTCTTTAGTTCTTTGCTACAATGTCTAAATTATGAGGATAAGTAAATACAAACTAAATGTTACAGTTTCAGACGGCTGTCTGTACTTTTTGGGTGGTGTTTGTTCAGGTAGCAGGTACTTCTGGGATCATGGAAACATTTTCCTTTAATAGTATAGATAGATGCAGAGATCTGTAATCTGGTGTTAATTTCAGAGGAGTACGAAGTCAATTCTAGGTCAGCAGTCCAAGAGAAAAAGTAGAAATAAGATCAATTTTCTTCTTAGTCTGGAAAAACTAGGTCCTAAAATTATAGTTAGAATATCAGAAATTTCCTTCCTGTTCATCATTCTGGAAAGGTGAAATTTTTATAAAGTTCTGGGGACTCTTTACCATTATAATTATATTCTCAGTGAAATTCAACTAAGAACATTTAGGTTTTTGAGAACATAATCAATCAGACCCTATAAAAGTAAAAAGGATTCCAAGTCTTCCACTGCTAGTGCAACTTCAGTGCTATTGGACAAAATCTGAATGGGTAAAATGATCCACACAGCTTAAGCACACAACTCACTGTGTACATTTGACTGTCCACTACAAAATAGTACTACTACTCCTGTTAATTCCAGTGACTGAAATAGTACTACTACTCCTGTTAATCCTAAAAATATTTAAACCAATCGATAAATTTGTTTAAGGATCTAACATGCTACATAGTAAGAATAACAATTTCTTTAAAAGAAAATAGTTAAAGCATTAATTAAATTCTGTAGTTAAATATATTGAATTAGTTAAAGTATTTAAGAAAAGTCTGGTACAAGATCATTTCCAAATTTCTACATAAAATAACATGGTGAGAAGACCAAAAAAAACAAAGGGAAAAATCCATTCCCACCTGTTTTTTTTTCCTTTGCTTTGCTTTATTTTGTTGGTTTATTTGTTTATGAAAATTAAAATATTGCAGAAAACCCCAGAATGTTTTATATATTGAGCAAAAAAAAATTCCTACGAAAACCATATCCTGAGTATCCTTGTCCATTGTCAAAAAAAAAAAAAAACAGAAAGAAAGAAAAACAAACCACTGTAACAGTGAATCCTCTCCTTTGACAGGTGCAGGGGTATCTCAAGCAGCTGTTACATCCTTCTAGTGGCTATGAGGATGTTAAGCAGAAATGGAGGGATTGAGGAAGTGAAAATTCAGACAGGGAATGATTTTGTGGTCACCAAGGATGGTATGTTATTTTTATAGACACTGCTTTTTGGGCAGTTTTTCCAAGCAGTGGGTGCAAAATACCATCTTGTCTCTGTCTGCATGTACCCTCTCCCATAACTTCCCTGGCAATCCACAATGATATTTTGGTTTTGCAGGATTTTTAGGCCACCCTCTGTATCAGTAGCTTTTCAGTTTAGCTTTTTCAGGCATATTAGTTAAAGAAACTACAAAGGAAGCTGAAGTGATATCTCAGAGACTGATGGGCAATGAAGTGGCATGGTCTGTTTGAGGTTCTCTCCTGTGAAGGTAAAGCTCCAGCGCATAGACACCAAAGGTCACCACGGGGCCTGAGTATTAACTTGGTGGCACTCAGCTTGGTGGTTCCCTTCAGTGAACAGGGATATATCAACATCCTACCAACACACTGCAAATTTCTCAGTGTCTCAATTGCATTGCACTCCTGATACTAGAGAAGTGTTCCTGAAGATTGCTTATTCAAACCACAGCAAGGAAGCTGCTGCAATGGAAAATATGCAGGACTGGTTTACATCTCTAATGGTTAAAAAAAAAAAAAAGCATACAAGGAAGGAGAGAAGACAAAGTAAGAAATATGACAATATTAAGACTCCTGATACCACAGTATTTCAATTAATGTAAATTCATTGTTTGCCTTTCAGATCTTTTCCACTGCTAGTGGTTACACTTAACCTGGAATTACTTCTTGGTTAAGATCTGACCAAGGTTTTAAGCATAAATTGGCTTATTGAGACAAAACAAGAAATGGAATTATCCTATGGAAGCACCAGTATCCATAGTGTTTGGCTGCTTAGTATGGAATGAAATATAGATAAACATGGTAGTCTTGCAACAGCAAAATTTTATGGCTTTCAGCTTTGACCAGCACATTCCTTCATCTGCAGCTGCTGCCAGGCTTTATTTTGATCATAATAAGTGAAAGTGATTCATGCCATATACAAATTTTAGCATAACCACAAAGCATAACCACTGCTTATGCAGTGGGAGAAAGGGGTAATAAGCCAGAAGAGCAAGGGTTGAATCTTGCAGTACTGTACAAATGTGCTAAACTAGCAGCCCTGATACTAAAGACCAAGATATGATTTTCACAAAAAAAAACCTAAGAGCAAAAAGCTACTTGTAGCTTTTTTTTTTTTTTCCAGATACCTCTCTATCTGTGCTAGTATTTTCCAGGGACTTTGATGGAAGATAAAAGCATTATAATCAGATTTTAATCTATTTGGAAACTTAAGTCAGGCATTTATTAAGGACTGTTACAGCTTCAGTCCTCACATTAATTCATGAAGAGTATCCATCATTGTCCTGGTTAATTTAGACCAAAACCTGCTCAATTCCCATGCAATGTTTGGCAACGGAGGAGTAGAGAAGGGAAGGAATAAACCCCACTGGTAGCACCCAGGATGCGTAAGGACCCATGCACAGGCTGACTTAAAAGGACAAATTATTCATTGTTAAAGGCCTCGCAGTGGAGTTTAAATCAGCAAAAATGTTGTTACTTATGAAATTTCAACTTGCAGCAGAGGCTTGCTTGGAGAGCTAATACATTTTGTATAGAATTTTCTACTGCAACCACACCTGCAATGGCTGCCTGGTTATTTTGTCAGAATGAGACAGTCAATCTGGAAAAGTCAGCAGAACAAATCTCTGAAGAGGCAAAAAGGAAGGCTTGGGATAAACAAGCCAGTTCTGATAAGGAATGTCAGTTTTCTCCTGGCCCTTGCAGTTAAATCATAATTAACATTCTACCACTTCGTATGCTAGTGTGTGCTAGTTAAAACCTTGCTTAATATAATGTTTTTCCCTACTGTGACTTTCACAATTATAATACATGGAATATCCAAACAGTATACCTCAATATATGTGAGCTTTTGTTTGCAATAGTGTGGGGTAAAATCTAATGTCTTCAGGGAAACGTCTATAAGCATCATTACTGATGTTCAACTGCAGTTTACCGAAGTCCCTTACAAACATGAAACAGGTCACTGTTGACATATTCTCTCCTTGTAACACCATTTATGAAATTCCTGTCATTTTCACTGTTAAATACATACAGTATTTATAAAGTTCAAGATCCACTAGCCGACAACTGCACATCTGATGGCTGAAAACAAATTGCTGCACATTTTTGTACATGATTGCTTATTACAAGTCATCTAAACATTATGTGACAGAAAATATTTAGTATAATAGAGAAATTAAATTTTAAAGTCAGTTTTATTCTTAAGCATGGCAACAACAGAGAAGTTTTGGGAAGAAACAGCACAGAGAAGTTAACTGGGCAGCATTGGTGTATGAAACAGATTAGGGAAGCAAGCAGTGATTACTTTTGGCAGCTTACATACTTGAGGTCGCACCTACAGGGGCTCATAACTTAGCAAGATGTGAAACAGATAGAAATTTGCTCTATTGTTGGCCTGTTGTTTATCAATGTCACATTAATTCAGTCAAAGTATTGCAATATGTACATATAATAGCTATGCCACTAAGGCTTATATACAAACAAGTTGTTTAGAGTTCCTTTTATGAATTGCAGTTTGCAATGGTTTTCAAGTCATCCATAAATTTTACTTCAGTCAAAATAAAAGATAGATGGCTTTAGCACACAAGAAATTAATTTTAAGACCAAATTTGATACAAGATGCTTCAATCATGTCACATTTAGGGATTTAAAAGAGCACAAATGAATTCTCAAAAGCTTAAAAAATCCACAACCCTCCCTCCCCTGCACTCCCCACTCTCCCTCCACCCAAACCATACATTCAGGAAAGAAGAGATGTTTACATAATCACCTCTTTCAACTACTGTTCTTCTCAAACATCTGCAGGCTCTTTCAAATGTTTCTCTTTCAAAATTTACATAGAGTAATAGAAAAATTCTCAATTGAAAGAACCTCAGGTTCAGGTCTCTGGTTCAACCTTCTACTTCAAAGCTGGGTTAGCACTCAAAGCAGACCAGGCTGCTCAGGTTTTCATCCAGTCAGGTCTTGGAAATCTCCAAGCACAAGACTGGACAACCACTCTGGGCAGCCTATTGCAATTCATCACTGTCCCACTCTGAAAAGGCTTTGCCTTATGTCCAGTTGTACTGTCTCTGGCTGGAATGAATGAATTCCCATTACAGTTGCCCATATAATGCTGTTTAGATTTGTGACAAAAACTGTATTGATAAAACACTAATGTTTTGCTGAAGAATACTTGGACAGAGTCAAGGCCTTCTCTCTTCCACTCAGCAAATAGCCAGGGAGTGGGCAGAAGGCCTCCTTTCTTTACTTCCTTCCTAGGTAAAGAACTGTGTGCTTGCCCTTGTTGAACTTACAATGTTCCTGGCGACCTGTCCTCCCGTCTTGTCTGTGTCTGACTGGTAGCCCTCCCCTTAACTGCCTTTGAATACTTGTGGTCTGCAAGAGCAGTAAGTGTGCACTCCATCTCCTGCTCCCAGTCTTTGACAAAAGACATTAGAAGTAGAAGTCAACTTCCAGAAAGTACCGTGAGCCACATACTATTCATAATTAATGGGTGGTCTGAGTATGACGACCCAACACATTTCTTATTTTTTTTATGTCCATCATGTAGAATAAAAAAAAAAATTAAATTTTAGGAATATCATCTTTCCCTCTCATTTTTTACCATCGTGCAGAAAAGTATATGAAAGTTAGGTCCTTAGATTCTACTACAGTTTGCTCACAAGTCACATCCTAATTATAAACTGGCTTTTTTTCTGCAAAAGGATAATGATGAAATGTCTAAATATCAGACATGGAAAAATTTTCTCAATCATAGAAAAGGAGAGCTTTATTCTCTTTTATGAAAAAGGAAGGAGAGAACACCATTTCAGGATGGTAAATAGATTAGGAAATATCAGCTTCCCACCTGCAAGCCAGAAGCCAAAAATCACAGAAGTGGAGGAGACATATCTGGATGGTTTAATGGAGAAACATATGACTTTTAGGAGCCACTTACACATTACATCTGTCATGGAAAAATGCACTATATAATTTTTCCCAACTAATTTCAATCTAATTCTTAATACAAACCTCTTTTCAAGTTAATCTGATTCTGAGCTATGAAGATTTTATTGCAGCTTAGTAAAAGCTGCAATAATACAACAGTGTAATAAATTGCTAGCTAGTAACAACATACCATGGATATACAGGCTTACATGCAACACAAAATAGACAGATTCAGAAAAAAAATGTGCATGCTTTTCCTGAACCAACAAAATATGCAAGACAAAGTTTAAACTAAAACAATATAAAATAGCACGTGTTTCACCTGCTCTGGGCTAATATTCAGCACCTAGCAGAATCAAGAAAACTACTTTTCCAAAAATTAAAACATAAGCTGGATATTCAAAGGACTAAGAGGATTTTGTGTCTCTGCTAGGAAATGAAAAGGAACTATGAAAGAAAAAACCATGCAATATTACCAAGTGCAGAAATGAGAAGTTTGAGATACTTAGATGTTACAAAAAATTAAAACATAGCATGTGTAAGTGATAAATTAACACCAGCAGGTGTTACTGAAGTTAACACCAGGTCTAAACTGAAGTTACTGGACAACTAACCATGGTAAAAATGATAAAGGTAGCAAGTATGACAAAATTAAACACTTGTAAACAGATCCACCTAATTCACTACCTTAAGAGAAAAGAGGTCAAATCTTTTGCAGTTAATTAGAATGTGAATAACATACACATGGAAAACAAATGCAGAAATAAAAATAGAGCATATTGTATCAACAGCCAAATTAGACTTGATTAAGATAAAGTTGGAAACCATGTTAATATGACTATTCAACTTTCAGGATTTAAGCTACAATTCCTGCATAGCACTGTACTATATTGTGTGTATGAATTCATTAAACTCTACTAACTGCAGGTTTTGAGCCACCTGTTTTCTCGGACTTAAAGAAACAAAACTCAAGGCCCACACCTCCTAACTTAATACCTGTCTAAAACAAACTTTGCTCTGAAGTCAATGATTCTAATCTCTTTCTTATCCTAATATTTTTCCAGGCAAAAAACCCTAAGTAAAATTCATATGCAAACACGAACTTCAGTAACAATACATAAAAATATTTCTGAATGCAATTTATATTCACATAAATACATACTCCAATTCAGCAGCCTTTTTTTTCAGTTGAATATTTTCTTCAATTTGAACTTGACAAAGTTCCAGGAAATTTCCTAATTCTGATGCTTTGATTTCTTCAGTTGTGGGTAAAGTATGATGGGTTAAGATTTCACCATCAAGCAACTGTAAACTAGGAAGGACCTCCAACATGGAAGACCTTTGGAAAAAAAATATTAATTAGATTTTTGAAAAAATCCTTATGCTAAAACACCCATTTTATTTATAAAATCATATAACAAATACAGAACATGAAGATAGTCCTCTAAATGTCTGCATGCATTTGTCCTTATTTCATATGTTAATATATTAACTAAGAATTTATACTTAAACTAAAGAATAATATAAAGAATAAAACACAGAACATAGCAAGACTTCTTAATATTTCATTGGTATAAAGAACACTGCTGAAATACTGACACCAGGAAAGTCAATGGCACCAGTCTCAAATCACTAGAGCTAGAATTTTAACTACACAAACCTTAACAGGAAAATTTGATACATTCGTGCATAGGCACCTGTAATTCATTTGATAAGTAGACAACACAGCAAACTAAGTCATAGGATTAAGACACAGTACGGATTTTGTTGACATATCACAAAACTTAAATTTTAGATCAACAGTTCCTGAACGTGTAGAGAGAAATTACCAAAGCTGATGTTGGATAGCGATACACCAAAACAGTGACATATCAAAGTTCATCAGTGATGGAAGTTTTGTCTCTTAGACCTGTGGAATCTCAACACTCATTTTTCCAGCTGGACTTCTCCTGGTGAAGGGCTGAGTCAATATTTCATTTAGTGAAAACTTCCTGGTGAATATTCTGTCACTTAAGAGGCTCTATTAATCATTAGAGCATTGAAACATATTCCCCTAGGAGTGCTCAGACTGATCTCAGGGTTTAATTTTTAGAAAGAGATTTCTTACTACTTCACTTTTGTTGGTGTTATCACTGGCTGGACATGAAAGTACGAAACCGATTGGGAAATTTTACAACTAATTCCTTTGTTGGTATCAAGGGGTTATGTAAAGTTCACTGGAACATATTGTCTGAAGTTACAGTCAATGCTGTATTCAGCAAATCCATATTTCATAGTATCCCATACCTTAAATCCTTCAGACAAATTAATCTCTTGTCTAATCATAAAAGCTCTACTGGTTTAAGCAACCTAAAGTGTCAGTTCTCACAGTTAAATTGAAATTCAGAGAGCTTTTCCCTCTAGGTTACAAGTGAAACAACACTTAGTTTTGTCAAATAGTGGGAATTCAAACAATAGAAATGGAAATTTAAAACATCGTCACAGTCACAGAATTTTATGAATAAAATTACCTGCAGGAACCATAGGGTGCAAATAAGTCTGGCCATTAAAAAAATCAAACAAACCAATCAAGAATGTACTTGCACAGCTATCTTTTAAACTACTCAAACACTTCTAAATAAAAGTTTGAAATGGTTGAGTTTTTTCTTTTGATTAATAATTGTAAATTTGTACAAATATTTTCAAATGGAGGATATAAATGTAAGGGTGGTTTTGGTTTTTTAGGCTTTAGTGTGGCTAGCAGGACTAGGGCAATGATCATACCCCTGCACTTGGCACTAGTGAGGCCACACCTCAAGTACTATGTCTAACATGCAAAAAAAAAATTATACAAAAATACTATTCATGTGCAATTTTATTCCTATGGTTTACAAAACTATATAACTGCTTCTTTCAGAAATCATGGTAACTGGATATCATTTTGCATGTCAAATTTCTTTTCTAGCCTGCTCATTTTTTATATAGAGACATATCATAATCTCTAGGACTAGCTCTTTGACTTTTCAGATCATTATTCCAGGGAACAATGAAGGCCAAATGACAGCA
Source organism: Vidua chalybeata (assembly GCF_026979565.1). Taxonomy (NCBI): domain Eukaryota; kingdom Metazoa; phylum Chordata; class Aves; order Passeriformes; family Viduidae; genus Vidua; species Vidua chalybeata. Next base: position 10,667,585 of record NC_071534.1, on the reverse strand, counting down.
TTATTCTTACATCTCTTTCATAATTACAAGGGCTATAAATTTTTGATGTAGAGATAAGGAATTTGAAGAAGCATAAAAAATGCTAATTTTCAACTACTAAGGAAAAATCAAACGTCCACCCTGACTTTTTTTTCTAACAGACACTACCCCTTCACTAGCTCTGAAGAATGTGAACCTGTCACAGCAGCGAGACTGTTCAGACTATATGTTGGAGTGTTTCTACTATTTCACTAAGATACATACAACAATCTATTGTCTGATTTTGATTTTTTGATTTAGCAAATTAAAGTCTTTTTCTTACCTCCAGTTCTTTTCTTGGAGAAGAGGATTCCCACTCAATGACAACTCCTTTAGTTTATGGCAGCCACTAAACCATGTATGGACATCTTTAAGATCTGTAGTATAGCAGAAAGAAATCTAAATATGTCTGAATGCAGAACCATCTTCTTTCCCATAAATTGGTACATGAAACTAAAATGTACCAACATCATGCAGTCCTAAAAGCAAGACTGCTATCTATACACTATAGTTTTAATTATTATCTATAACATTTATGTTTGGAAATATTTGTATATTTTGTATATTTTCCACATAAATGTCTCTTATAAATTCATGGGAACAGTCCAATTCAAATCAGTTTATAATTTGACTACGAAGTTATTATTTGAATGTTATTTTTTTTAACACAACTCACCTGACAAACAGTTATTTTTGATATCTAGCTTTTCCAAAAATACAAATGAATTTAAAGGCACAAGGTCAGTTAATCTAAGAACAAAACAGAAAAGATTTTTAAAAAAAATTAAATTTAAACAGCAGTTCATAAACAGAAAGGCACCAGAATCTTTTGCAGGTATGACTTTACTTATTTATATAAGAAAATGGCCATTTATCTATCCAAGGTGCTAGGACTAACTACTGAAATTTTACCCCAAAAATATTTCTTAGTTTTCTCAGCACCTCAGTTTTTAATATTTTCTCATTAATGGTTTCTTATCTGATAAATATTTCTTTCTGTTCCCTGCATTTAGTGCTGAAGATCTGAAGTCTTATAACATTTACACAACTCAGCTGGCTTTTGTTTAGGCACTATAACATAAATGGTACTAATAGAAGGTCCTGATTCTGGAGAAAAAATAAAAATCTTGCTTGGCTTCTTTCCTCATTTCTTATTTCTCAAACTTCTTATCAGGTTGTTTCTCTTCTCTAATCAGCACATTACTTCCTAGATCCTAAAACTAGCATAACCACTGTCATGAATGCCCTTTTCAACAGGTCAAGGCTGCACTATCCTGTAACATATTTTTAGTTCTTCCTCTGTCTTACTACTTCTGTCACATTGTATCAAATGGGTGCTGATTACTGAGACAGTTGTGGAATTCGTTATGGAATTGCTCTTCTTGCATTATCAAAGCTTTTCTTGAGCAATAATGCAGCAAAGCAGCACCAAAGACAGGACAAAATTCTTGTTGCAGCATTGAAGAGTAAATGTAAAGAAACTGAGCTGATATTCATCTATATATACAAAGGGATCGGAACTGTAAGATGTGTGCTATTGCTACTACTAAAGGATTAAGGCTCAGTGTTATTTCTTTGCTTACAAACTTTCATTGATGCAAGAATGAATGTTGAATGGTTTGTTCAGCTGCCAAGCTATTGCCAAATATTAATTTTCAGATTAAAGTTTATCTTAGTTTATGTTGAATATGAAAGAGGCAGGAAAAGGTAAAAAACAAGATGCTAAGAATCCCAATTATCAACTACAACTAGAATGTTTAAGCATATGGTACACCAGCTATACATTTTTTAAAGAAATACACATTCAGTAACATGTTTCATCCCTGTAATGGCAAGGCCCTAGCATGACAGGAAGATTGTAACAGAAACGGCACTGTATGTGGTCAGTTTTTGACTGCTAATTTTCACTGAAAGTAGTATTTTCTGAGGGTATAGTGCCTTTGAAAGGTATAAATCAGAATTCTTTTTGTCTGAAATATAACACTACAAAAAAATGAAATGCACTCAAAATTATTGAGGGACAAAAATGCATCTTTGTTGCTGAAAGGTACGACTATGTTGTGCTTCCAGCACAGGGTTTACAACTGAAAGGCAGAGCTGAATTTTACTCTGGTGCACTAATTATTAACTAAATGTTGGTTATAGATTATTTAATCTCATTGAAAATACAACCAAATTCAAAACAGGAAAAAAAATAGTTTCCACATTCAGTTGAGAAGTATTTCTATACAACAACATAACATTTTAAGAGTAAATTCAGAGAAACAGATGCAAAGACAAATGAGTACATGCCACTGTACTTCCATTTCTTTCTCAAACTACATTGTAAAGTTGTCCTGGTTCTAACCCTACTTAGTTCTATTTCCTTTGTGCTATGGAAGTTTTCCATGGAATCAAACAACTATGAACAAGTATTGACTCTATAAAGCCTTTTATGTAGATCTGTATATATAGTAATACAAATTTCAGCCTTTTAGTTTCTCATCATCAGCCAATAATACATGAGCATATTTAATATTCATAGCAAATATCATCATAGATATTACTGGCTAATAGTATGGCTGCAAAAACTGAAAATTCATTACTATAGATTCATATATTCAGAAAACAAACGTATAAGGGACAAAAGATAATTCAGGGTTTTTATTTATAATGAGTTCTCTGGATGTTTATCAGCATATGCTGTGGTGAATTAGAAATTGTCTTCTGGACTGTCCTTGCCTGCCGTTGGCATTATGAGAGTTAAAACATTTCTCCGTCATTCTATAGCTTTCCCTTTACCGACATTCTTTGTTAATTTTTTTCCTAAGAAAATTCAAACCAGAAAGACAAAGGACATTACTGAAAACTTAATACTACTTGACCTTGTCACATTAGCCCTGGGCATAAGAGAGATATAAATTACAAAGAAGACACAAAAGTAAAAGATATTCACAAAAAAGCAAGCTATAGCTTCCTTTTTCTGTTCCTATTTAAGGCGCTAGCAGAATAGTCAGAGATAGAGTTTATCTCGTTTATGTGGCTATATCAGAAAACAAGGTTTAAGAATAGTTGCAAGTATGCGTCACAGAAAGTAAAGATTGTGTTTCTGAACATGAATAGCAGTTACTGCTCAAGATGATATAAATCCTGCTGTGCAACTGCTTTTCCCCAGAAAAATTAGCATTGATGTTAATAAGCAGTTAGCAGGAAGCAGGGCAAAATAACTAAAATAAATTTATCATAATCTAGATCTTTAGGTAAAGGCCAGATTGCTTTTTCATTGCGTAAATTAAAGACAGTTCAGTTTGCAATAATCATATTTATAAGCAGCAAATATACAGAATATAGGAAATCTGTCAGGTAGCCACTTTGCTTCTTGAATACTCCAGTAGATAGTACTTCAAGTACATTATCCATGATGCCACATAGAGATAAACTTATCACCAGCAAAGAATTACTGAAAATTATTTTAAAAAATCTAGAGTGGTAAGGATAGGATGGAGAAAACCACTATATATCAGTATAGCTTTTTTCATTAATGACTTATTTCAACATCCAATGACATTTAGATTTGTTATGATAATTCTTGAAAAGTGGTCAAATTCTCAAAACATCATGGCTTGCAAGGAGCTCAACTCTCATATCTGAGAAATTCAGTTAAAAACACAGATACCATATATATTTAAGTTGAGAGAACAATGTATGCTACGAAAGAACTTAACCAACTTTTTAGCATTTCTACTATAAGCCTTTTAGCAATAATATGCATCTACATGCCAAAACATGGGAGCAACATGTTCACAACAAATTTGATTTGGGCCAAAAATTTTTCCCAAAATAAAAAGGAACTTTTGCAGATGACTGCATTTTTTTAAATATTAAATTTTTATCTATTTCAGTTAGGTTATTTTAGTGAAAAATAAGCGATAGCAAAAAAAAAAAGAACTTTGTCTTATTAATACCACATTAAAACAGAAATGTTAGGAGGGATTTTGTCTATTTTTAAGTTGAAAAAAAATGGCTACCTGAACAGCACATTTAGCATCTCACTGTAAAACTTTTAAATGAAAAAGACATTAACTAGTAAGATGTATAATTAAATGGGATTACATGTAAATATAAATGCCACATGAACTCTGAACACCTATTAAAAATTTATTAATTTTACACAAGGACCAGGTTGTTTTCTCCTACACCTAAATCTTCATCCACAACAGAATAAAAAAGAATATGTCCCTCTTTTAAACTAACTTGACAGTTGTGTCCTCAGCTACTATAAAATAGAGGATGGATCTTCATAGTCCCAACACTGCAGAAACCAAGTCAAGAGGATATTCATCATTGTCTTTGGTCAACTGCACATTGATCAAGAATATGGTTTGTACATAAAAGCCACAATAAAACACTTAATAAAAGCAGCAGTGATGAAATAGCTGTCTTTTTTCGATTTGAAGGAGTTCATCACTACCTGTTTTAGTTTCTTGTTAGACTTTAAACCTACAGCTTGTTAGACTGTAGGTTTAAAACAATTTAAGCTAAATAATTTTTAGAGTTTTACCTTTGAGTATTTCTGGTTTATGATGCAGACAAAGCATCTCAGGAATAAAAATGTCCTGTAAATTAGTGTAAGAATTTTCTTTTCACAGTACTTCACTTTCAGAAAGAATACAGATTCATAGCATTATCATTATATAGGCTTCCTGCAATCAGTAAAGAGGAAATGGCACTCAGTGCACACTTGGAAAAAATTCACAAAATTGCACTGGCTGTAGGATAAAAGTAAAGAAACAGCTTTTCTTTCAACAGCTTACTCCATTACATTTCTGTTTCTACAGAACATCGAGTTACTTATGCTATAGCACACATATGGAGCTGCTTATAAGTGTACATAAAGTGAGTGTAACAGAGCAGGCTACTGAAATGCCAGGAATTTTGAGGTTTTTAATATGGATTGAAGGCTATCTTGTCCTGTTTGTCACAAAGATTTGACATAAGCTACAGACACATCACGGAAAGAAGGGTAATTGTTTGGGGGCAAGATGTATATTTATTTTCAGCACATCCAGTCTGTTGCAAAAATATGTCCTTTGTCACAGCCCAGCAAAAGGAACTCAGCAGACCAAACACTGCATCTCTGCTTGGCTACTGGAAAACCAGAGCAAGCACTACAATGGACTTCAAAAACTCTAAGATGATGGGATAGGCAAGTGACTCAAGGTACATCTACATGGCCAGTCCAGCACAACCTAAACGCAGAGGCTGCATTTGAGCTATCCCTGAGACTGTGCTTCCAAGTCCCTAGCAGGCATGAGAGATCTTCAAGGAGTTTTGCAAACACTTTATTACACACAGGATAGCTACACTGGAGGAAGAAGAAGAAACTACAAGAATACAGAGCCACATTATCCACAAAGAAGCTAAAGAGGACAAGGAAAAAAAAATAGCTAAAACCAAGAATTAAATCAAGCAGTGTGACTCAAAATCTAATGCTTAACATATAATGCTCTTGCTTAATTACAGGCAGGAAGCTCTTTCTCCAAAGTCTAGAAGAATTAATATGGGAACAAAAAATCCCAAACCCTAGAAGCCTGATGAGGAACTTGAAGATTAAATTCTGTAGATATTTTATTTACATCCAAGAGTCTCCATGAATAGTACTTCACTAGAGATGTTATGAAAACAATCTGATATATTATATAGAAATATAGGTTGTATATACTTAAATAAAATTCAATTTCCATGAAGGACATTGCTTATTACAACAGGACTCATTCTTACACATCCTTTTTCCCACAGGCTCCCAGAATCAACTGGCTAAGCTGCACTAAATGTCACTTAGGATGGGATTCTTCTGTTCAGATGTAGACACCTACACATGAGGTGGTCGTTTTGATTTTTTTTTCTAGTCAATGAAGATGAACAGGCACTTTTAGGCTATGATTAGTCTCAAAGCAAGCAGCTAAAAATGACAGATGAATCACCCTTTAAAAACATCTATTTACTAACAGGAGAGTGAAGTAAATAGTTGAGGGTGTATTTCTATATATGGTATGTTGTATTCTGTTTGTTAAGCTGAAATCAGTCTTATTCAGAACTGATCACAGTATAGAAAAATAATGGATATTAATTTAACATCAATTTTCCTATTAACATATTGTAGACTGTAATAAATGTTTCAATCCTTTTTAGCAGAATTTAAATAGAGAAAAAGGGGGTGTGGGGAAAATAAAGATTTTTAGTCCAGGATATCTGGTTATTCTACCTCTGAAGATGTATAGATTATCTTAGAAAACAAACAGAAAACTAATTGCAGAGTACTTCAGTGCATGATCCAGTTTTATGCTGCTCGTCTCGATTTTTCTTTATTTTATACCTTTTAAACAGAACCATAAGAGTGAAAAATTAAAGCAAATATACTTGTTTTGGAGTGTATTAACATATGTATGTAAAATAAAAACATTCTTATTTGGCCTTTCTATCTCTAGTACTTGCCCTTAACTTAGCCTTCAAAGTCTGTTTTGAATAAGCTAGTTGTGAAATATGAAGTTTGACAGACATACTCTAGAAACAATTGCTAAAGAAAGAAAGCAATACACCATGGTTTTAATAATGCCACAATGCTCAAGAATTATTTTCACATAATATCCAAGAGAAAAAATTAATTTATATAGTTAATGCTGCTTCAAATTTTCTTAGATAGAGGTAGCCAATGTAATTACATGCCAACCACATATTTTTCTTTTTAAAGAATATTCCAAGAAGATATTGATATTTCAACCATATTGAGAATTACACTTTTCAGACAAGTGTAATGTTAGTAAATTCCTCTGGATCAGTTCTGTAAGTGGAAGAATGTTTTTTACTTACCTATTTTGAGACAGCAAAAGCATCTGCAATAGAGGCAACCAATAAAAAGAAAGCATTCTCACAGAAGAAATGCTATTGTCATCCACATATAGTTCTCTTAAGAGAACATGGTTTTCCAGTCTTGGAAGCTAAATAGAAACGAGATGGTTATTTAAGAGTAATATAAATTAGAGAAACAACAATGGAATTCTTACCAGATGATTTTCATAAATCATTGCTAAATATAAGAAAAACTGACATTTTGGATATATGTATAATTTCCTTATTATGTATGTACCTGTTATCCCACATAATCTCTATATATCAGGTGGTAAATACTTTTTAATGTCTTCTATCACACCTGAATAGTTAAAATAAAAAAATTAAAGAAGAAAAAAAATTCAAGAGACCAAGAGTCACAGTCTTAGTATTTTATTCATGCAGTTATTTGCTGCTTATTGACAATGCTTTTCATCTCTTGAATTCATAGGAGAACAACTGTTAGTAAATATGATCAAGCATACGGTTAGCAAACAACTTTGCTATTTTAAATGCTGCAGCACAAATTTCAAGTTTTGGAGAATCAACATACATTAAATAAGCATGATTATCATCAGGATGATAATAATATTATTATTACATGCAGGTAACAGTAAGGAGCAATTACTTATACGTAATTACAATTATATCATTATTACCAGCCTGATATAATTATCTTACTATTGTAACAGGACCTATAAGTAATAATAATCTCTTCTTACAGTGTAAACAGAATCAGAAACATAATTAGGAAAAAAAAATAGATGCTATAAATGAAGGAGGAACCATAACCACTGAGAGTCCAATTTTTCACGGACTTGGGAGTAAGAAAACAATTAACTGCTAGCCATTTGTATCTTTGAAAAATCACCCTCTGATAAGGGAAAAAAAAAATCTTACCTAAGAGCATGAAACATCCCACACCAATCAAAGAACACATGCTCAGAATGCTGAAAAATATGACTGTTAGCAAAGATGTATGCACAACAGCCACTAAATTCAAAGCTTTTACCTCCTGGAGATTATTGCCTTGCAACTTCAGAACTTGAAGTAGGCCACAATTCTCAATGCCTTCAACTTGTGCAAGATGATTGAAAGAGCAGTCTAGGTGAATGAGAGTAGGTGCCTCACAAAGACCTTTTGTGCTGATTAACTGATTATGGTCCATAATTAATTGTTGAAGATTTTTCAGTGACTCCAGACCACCTGAAAATTCAAGATTTAAGACATGATGAAATAAAAATCTCTTGTCATTCAAGTACTAAGGAAACTCGGAATTTTCTGTACATTCTCTGACATAACAATTAATATTACTTCTGTATAGGGTTTAAAACAAATTACTGTATTTTGACCCTATCACATATACAGTGCATATGCTTCACAAATCTCTGATCTTGTTAATCAAGCAATAATAACAGTTCATAATCTCTTTGGTACTCCTGTTGGAAAAGAACATTCTTTTAGTGATAAACTGTACTTAGTATGCTTTAACCACTTTAAAACTGCTCTGAATTCTGTGAAATGCTAACAGTCCTCTTAAAATCATCCATCAGAATGAAAACTATGTTCAGAAGTTAATTTTTATTATTTCATTTTTTAAAGTTTTTCTTAGAGTTTATAAGCAAGCTTAGAAAAAACTGTATTAAAACTTAGGTCAGTAACATCACTATTATTTAAATTAATCTTGTTTAAGGAATTATGACAAAATAAATTTAACAAATAAATTTACAAAGAAAATTTAGTGCCTTCAAGAACAAAGCTATACTACTGTAGCCATTCCACTCACAACAAATTTACTCCTGCCATCTACATTAAAGAGCATGCAATCTCTGCATACAAAAGAAATGCAAAGGAATTCCCATCACCATGTGTTTCTTTCACAGAATGTAACCCAAATCATCCTTACAACAGCAAAAAATTACATTGTCTTTCCATAGTCTTACACATGCAATGGCACTGATCCATCTAACTTGCAGGTCCGAGCAGCTTTTCTGTATCTCTGTAGGAAAAAATTCCTTTGAAGGAATACCCTTCACATAACTTATCTAAAATAAGGAATTTCTGATTTTATGTCTGTTTCATGTATTCTTAGATCATTTAGTTAATTTAGGATTATTTGAAGGAATATTTTGTCTCATCTTTATCCCACCCAAAATTTCACAAGTTCCCCAAAGGAATCTGAATGAGCTCGATTCACAATATGGAATCTCTTTTTGACTGTCCTCTGGAAAAAACCTAGATTATGAAACCAGAGATCAGTTTGCGCCATAGAGTATTGAGAATACAAAAGAGGACTTAAAAATGAAAACAAATGATAAGGAGAAAACTGAAGCAAAACATTAAATAACACAACAGCAGTAAATTTTTAAAAATTCCCAATATAGGTGTTCTAATAATTTTAATTTTAAAATGGAAAACACTTAGTGAAAATAATGCAACTGTCTGACATTAAAATGATATCATCTTAAATATAACATGCATGTCCTATAATGCAACTTCAAAACTGTGCTTTAGCAAATAAATATACAGATCTTTAATTATTCTGAAAAATTTCAAACATGCCCATGACATAATATCCTGACTGCAAGATCCTGATCTGCAGTTTTCTTTCGTGCTTGGATGAAAATAAAAAAGGAACCAGCACCATCTAGCGGTCCCAGAAACACTTTCGCGTTTTCGTGCCTTTGCTCCCAAGACTTCCTCACAAGAGCAGCTCCTCAATCTCCACTTTTCAGTTACCAGCTTAGCAGTACTGGAATCTTTAAAAGCACTCTGTGAGCCTGGAGTGGGACCAAGAAGAGAGACTGCACACACAATAAGAAAAGGCAAGAAGGTACAACAGAATCTGGAAGTTTCCTTCTCTGCATGCTGCACAAAGCATTTTTTTTTTTACTCACCTGAAAGTCATTCAGAACATTCTAGAATTATCAAATGCAGTCCAACAGAAAAAAAAACACAAGAGAGAATAATGTAATACAAACAGATGGTATTTTACTGGTTCTTCTGCCCACATGCAAATTTAAATGTAAGCATGAAAATCTTCTGCACATTTCCAGAAGATATTGTATGTTTTACATACGATGCAACAAACAAAAGTTATAGCAGTCATAGGAAAAGCATTTTGTTTTACATGGTTTCAGCAAGATTCAAGGAGAACTTCTATGTAAGTCCTCAGCAATTTGCAAAGTGCAGCTGGATTCTCCTAGCTAGGGACTCAGCTACTGATGCAGCTGTGAAGTCACTTTTATATGTGACAAAGACAACCAACAACAGAGTGAAAGCTGACAGCGAAAACATAAAAATGTTTTAAAAATCCCCAAAATAAAACCCTCAAACAACAAAACCAAAACTAAAAAGGTGTTTGATTAAAAAAAAAAATTCCTCTCTGTGCTGTCTTAAAAAGAGTATATTCAAAGCAGCATTTATGACCATCCATGGTTTTGCACTGCTATTCCTCGAGCTGCCAGGATTTTACCCAGCACTCTATGGCAATACAGACACCCTACAGAAGCATATTTGAAGACTTGAGTCAAAATGCTACTTTTTGTGCATGAACATTTTTAAACAAAGCATTCATCCTCAAAATACAAACGTATGCACTCAAATTTGGTGTGTTTCTGTCACAATTACTTAATTTGTGATCATGTATTCCTAAGGGAAAAAGCACAATTAAGACTATTTCTCTTACTGCTATATTAAAATAGTTTTTGGCAACTCTAATTTTTCCCCTACTGATGCTATATTTCAATGACAGGAGAAAAGAATAAAAAGAGAAATCATAGTATGCCAGAAATTTCCTACAATAAGTCATTAAAACTTAAATATTATGAACTTAAATGAGCTTTACTACACAGTACTGGAGTTTCCAAAATTGCTAAGGGACATCCTGCAAGATTTACAGATGGAAGTGATATGCTAACTTTTTATAACTCACAAATCCATTTTTATGCATTCTGTGCAACTACTCAATATGAAATAACTCCTGTATTATGCATCTGCTTTAACCTAAAATCCTCACAGCAATTCTGGAGAGGAAAAAAAAAACCAAATTTAAGATGAATTTTGTGAACATTTATTTACCCACTTAAATTCATTAGAGACTAAATAATTGTAGCAGTGCACTGCACAAAAGAGAAAGTACCAGAGAATTTTAGTCCATTTGGCCTCTATGAAGTTACCACACTCCACACGAATGCCACACTCTCAAATGTCATCCACTAAAACTATGTCATTCTTACAGTAATCCTGCAGACATTTTTATCAAATGAGATCAATCTGAATAAGAACCTTATCAAGCACTAAATGCAACAATGCAGATATAACTTTTTAACCATTTTATTTTCCTGTTCCTCCTTAGAGTACTGATATGCTTTTACAGTAAACATTGATTTCCCAGCACTTTTATTCTCACGTATTAAAAATTTTCTTCACGAATAATAACATTTATACATATTAGTGTATTAGTAAAAAATACTCATTATATCTTCATCAAAGTCTCTACATCTACAGTTTTTTTAAGCTTTCCCATCTTCTGTTTGCTACGCCCTTGCCGTTTATCACAGAACTGTACTATCCCTGTTCATAGTGTTATTTAACAGTCCTATTTAACAGTGGAACTGCTTCTTATTTACAAGTCTTATGTCAATTTGTTTAGTCTGTGAGCTTAATAATTGTTTTTAATTATTTTCCTATTGTCCAGCAGACTTCTATATTCAGACATGATTTCTATATAACTACTTATTGTGCCAGTCAGGAACACACTGGAATTCCCTGCAGATGCACAGCTAGGCTTTGCTTTCATTATGTCTGTAGATAAGCTGAACTCAGCCTACTCTCATATTACAGCTGACTTAGTGCAGATAATGTTAGTGGCCCTTTCAGAAAGATTTTAATTCTCTTTGGCTGACAATAGTTACAGGACCTGCTAGATGGAATACATGGCAGTAGCTAAGCCATGCTTTAAGATGTAGGTTTTTTGCCAAGTCTGTCTCCTTGGGCTTAGCAGCTGAGTGGCTCTAAATCCAATGGGTGTACAGTTCTGAATATAAACTGTATAAATATTGTTATACAAATTGGAATAATTTTCTTACCAATTCGAGTGATTCTATTGTAGGAAAGTTCAAGATTTTGGAGATTTCTGCATCCATCTAAGCCACAAACTGATGAAAGACAGTTCTTATTCAGAATGAGAATACAGAGATTTTCCAGATTTGCACAGTCAATTACCTGAATGTTGTTTTCCTGCAATAAAAGAAAATGAGAATATTAAATAGCATCTGAAGTGAAGCAGCAGAACTAAGTAAAATATAGCAGATTGCCTTCGTTGATAATTTTTATCCTAAACTCTTAGCTAGGAGTAAGGGCATCTTTATTTGTCCATTGGGGAAAATAATGATGAGTCCTAGAAACGACCTTTTGTGTCCTACTGAAATAGAACAAGAATGTATCTTGAACTTCATTCTGGCTCTGAAAAATTCCCAAAGTTGAAACAAAAAGAGCATAAAAAAGAAGTTAAGAACAGAGCAGGCTCTTCCATATACATTTTCCTACCTCTTGAAACCCTGGGAGACTGAACTAAAAGCTGCATAGAAACATCATATTTACTAGATGCTAATGAACACAGCTGTAATTTTGCTGGAATCCTATTTACTAACAGCAAAAGTCTGTATTTTAGAGGTAATTTGGTCACAAACATTAATACTGTTCTAAGCTAATATTCTTCCTCCAAGGGATCCTGCTTTTCAAACATCCCCTTCCCCAGGCCATTTTAATAATGCTTCCTCATATTGCTCTTTCACTATTTGCTGTGCTTGGTCTTTTCATCTGGAAAATAGTGTTGTCAAAACACATTAAATTAAACATGTGAACAAAGCTGTTTCATGTAAATTGCCAGGTTCTGGAACAAAGATGTATTACAGAGAAAAAGTTCTGTTTAGTAATTAAACATGGCCATGTAAGACACTGCACAGTAGCAAATACCTAACATTAGACTTCTAGTATAACTCACTATATGTACTATTCCTTGAGCATATATGTTACTAATTTTAATTAACATTCAAGGTGTATGTTGCAAAGGACTCCTCCTTCTCCCTATTCTTGCTCAAGCTGACCACCTGCTATGGTGAACAGCATCTGCCCACATCAATCAGAGACTGAGTAAACAAAGATCTATACTCATGCTAACCTCATGCCGGATATTTTCTTAGTACAGGTTGAATCGTTTGCAGCATGTTGTTTTGTGTTATTTGCACTGTAAATCTGCTTGTATAACTTTGTTCACATTTGGGAGTATTTTGTTGCTATTCCTATGCTCTTAAGGCTAAAAGCTACATATTCAGTTGGACAACAAATTCAATTAAGGAGCAAAACTGGCAGTTCTCCCCATGTTATAACAAATAATCAAATATGCTTGGTACCTCCACATTGATATACTTCAGGTCTTTGCAGCTACTAAGTCCTTCGAGTGCAACCAGTCCACAGCGCCTCAGAGTCAAAACTTGAAGATTTGAACATTCGGATAAGGTTGAGAGGCTACAAGCTGGCAAATCTTCGAGCGTAAGCATTGTGACCTACATGCATTTATTGATAAATAAAACTAATGCTTTGTATATTGAACATTCAGTGCACAACATCACATTATGGTAATTTTCTTTAGGATGAAAAAGAGAACAAATAATGCTTTATAAAATGCAAGCAACTAATGGTAATCTTTTCATATAGAAAAGAATGGCAATGATAGGTTTGATCTGTCCAATGGGAGGAGCTAGCATGAAAACAATAGTCACAGTATCATAAATAATGAGTGTAGAACATACAAAAATTGTTCAGACTAGGCTAGTAGGCCATCTCAGAATGGATATCTAGATGAGAGCACAGAGCAAGCATACAATAAGTTAATAACTGGTAAGAAAAATAAGTCCTGGCAACCAGGAGATGTTCTTTACAGCAAAACACTATCTATAAGCTGATCAGTAATATCTTGTTTCTAGAGAGACTATTGCTCTCAAAACTCAGAATGGGCTAGTTGAGCAAGGCCTTTATACAAAGGCAAAACCTTGTTAATTAAGCAGAATGTAAGAGCTCTTGCCTTTTAAAGTGTTAATATTATCAATCATCTGAAGACTAATACCACATTGTCTGTTCCACAACACTCACTGGAATTCAAAAGTCATTGTCACTGCTCTTATTCTGCACCTGGGAACAGGAACTATATCTATAACAATACTATTTCCAGCTCAACAATAAACAGCATTCTGCCAACATACCAAAACAGGAAATAAAAAAAGTGAAAGTATGTCTCCCATTTCATTCTCAAACTTTCATATTACCAGTTACCTGTTGCAAGGTACTCCAAGGGCCACTATGAATTATCTTTTCTGTACTTAATGGAGGCATCTTGCTAACTGAACTTTTCCTTAGTCGTTTTCTTATAGTTGCTTGCTTTCTTTGGTTTTCTTCATATATTTTAGACCATGATTTGCATGTGTTCATCCAGTTTATTCTCTTCTTTTCAATATCATCAGGAAAAAATACTTTACTACAAGAATCTGCTACGTCTTGACTACTGTCCCAGGTGTCTCTGACTTCTTCAGTAGCATTTTCCATCAAAAATAAAGTTTTCTTCATAATTTCATACTGAGAAAATAGATCTTTAATTTCTCTATTATTAGCATTTGGCTGGACATTTGGAGGACTGCTGCATATGCAGTTTGCCTTATTTTCTACCATGTCACTAGCACTGAAGTGAAGAGATTCATTCTTTGAAATATGACCATTTGAAACTTTATCCTGATCACTTGTTTGTGAGTAATTTTCTTCTCCTTGTGTTACTGAATTAATGTTTAAGATTTCATTATTCACTTGAGAAGGGTGTTCCTTCTCAGAGCCTAGCACGCTTGGTGTCACATTTCTTTCTGCTAGACTCATCCAATTATTTGTTTCATCCATCATTTCAGCATGCTTTTCTTTTGGTTCCTCTACTTGTTTATTTAGTTCCTCCTTCTCTTCTCTTATTACTGTCATATTTTCTGTCTTTTCCTTTTTTATGTTTTCTATGTTATTTTCTACATTTTCACTCATCACAGCTTCTGCCCTTTTTTGTTCTAATTTTCTTTGTTCTTCTCTTCTTATTTGCAGTTGTTTTTTTAATCTCAGGCTTTCTTTCTTTTTCTCATATTCCACAAGCCTCCTCACCTGTTTCAAATATTCTTGTCTTTCAAGTTCTCGTCTCTTTCTTTCCTCTTCTCTATTCAACCTGTGTTCTTCCATTTGCGTGTTCAGTTTTTTCTCTCTTTCTTTCATTTCTCCCTCTATTTCCTCTAGTATTTTCTGCTTCTTTCTCATTTCATATTTCCATTGTTTTAAAATGGGAGCATATTTTTTACGGACTAAAAATGCTCTAAATCTAGCTTGGATTTTCACAGCTGCTATACTCTGTTGCTCAGCCAGTTGTCTTTCTTTTGCTTTCTGTTCTTCCAAGGCCTTTTTCTCCTCTTCCATTTGCAACTGTAGCTTCATGATCAATTCCTAGGCCAAAACAATTAGGATAGATTTCAACCACTTTTAAAATAGGACAGGTATTGGCACATATTTATCATTCATAAACAGAATCTAGTATATTAAGCGTTCCATGGTAACATTTATTCTCAAATATATAACAGTAACCTCACAGTCTTTTGACAAAAACTCACTGTACAACCTTACCTCATGTTGCCTCATTTTGTCTCTCCAAGCTTCCTCCTCTTTCTGTAACTCATCTTCTATTGCAGCCTGGTGTTTCTGCACAACAAACTAACTTAAATGAATATTGTACAAAATGCACAACAACACAAAACACACTCTCTACAATCTCACCCATCTTCTTGACTTTCCAACAATACAATTCTGTGAATGCCTGAATTTAAATGAGAAACTGAGCCATGTGTGGATCAAAATAAACAGGACACTTGCATCAGTAATGTAGATTTGGTCATGTACTGAGAGATGCATACCTTCAGAAAGTCAGCATCTAGGTACTGACCCAAACAGCTGCCACTTTCCTCTCCAAGATCTGTACTACTATCAAAGATGAAAACTAGTTACCAAACCATTCAAAGTATAGGCAAAACCGAGAAACATGTCTGAATAATAGCATGAACAATCTCCCTTTAATTGCATTGGTAGGTACTGATAATATTAAAATCCTTCAAATGGGAACTTTGTTCAGTAAAGCTAAAGAATTTTTTCTGACTGAAACTGTTTCTCAACAAAAAATGAAAGTTCAAGTCTACTTTCTCACTATTTGCAAGTAAATAGCATTTCCCTCCTTGCCCAACAAAACCTCAGGAAAAAAGTCTCAATCAGACTGTAAGTTAGCAGCCAGAAAGTTAGTTACATAAGTAACTAAAAAACAGGCTGATCCAGAACCACATAACTCCTGGTGGAATCAAGATATATCAAAAAAATAAAATATGGAAGATATGAAGGAAGTAGTATAAGCAACCACTTTCAACTTGGAGCATAAATTCTCCCACGTGTCTAAGCACTGTTTTTCATGGGCATGCTGTTTAAACAACAGGAGACCAGGCATCTACATCCTTCTGCAATAGGAAAAGTTGGATTCTATTTCTCATCTCCAAAAGAAGCGTTCCTGCAATAGCAGTATCAAAGTGCCCAAACATGGCCATGCTCATCTTTCCCTAGAGAAAGCCATCCTACATCCAAAAATGTTTTGTGACAGCAAAGAGCTAAGAAGGCCTATCAGTTTTTCTGACCTTTTGAAAAGAGAGCTATAGTGGACACTGAAGTGGCCTTCAGAGATCAAAGGTCTTTTCATTTACTAAGCCCTTCCTTACTACTGGTGACTTGAATTACTTTGCTGGTGCCAAGGCACCCATCTCTTCAGAAAGCCACAAATTAGTTAACTGAAAATGTAGCATTAATGCACCTTTCAAAACGCACTTATTTAGGCTAAATAATAAAATTCTGTGGCCTCACAAGTATAATACCTGAGAGATAAATTTCCTCATGTTCTTTCACTCTTATCCATTATGATGCTCCATCCACTATAGCAAAACATGACTATATAGTCTGAGACTGCAACCAGCCAACCTGTTGAGTCATCATCTGTTGTGGCAGAACTCAGTAGATGAAGCCTGAGTAAGTTTCCCAGATAAAGATAGGGACAGCAAGTATTATAACTTTTGCTTAGTGAAGAATAGCACCAGCATTGCTGAACTGAATAATTTTGGTTCTGATTACTTCCAATAAGATTTTAACATCTAAATGAGAAAATAGGGTGGGAGGTCCAAACTATCTAAGTATTTGCTATTAGGGCACAGTGAGCATTTTTCATTTCTGATTAATTTCAGCACAACTCTCATTTCCGGCAATTTGGATTATTTCATCAGATAAAAACTTTGTAAAGGCAAAGCTTAAGGAATTATTTAAAATTTAGCATAGCAAATTCATTCACTATTGATTAAATCAGTAAACACATAAAAACCAATGGACTACACTTAAATATGTTTTACAACTCACTGGCAACACAAGTAGACAGGGTTTATGACAGTCATGCAGTTTGAGATAGTAGACTCTTTTTCATGTTAGAGCTAGAATTCAGATAGTCTAGATTGGAACAGATTGGTTTAATATCGTCCATTACCTTATGAAGAAGATCTAACTTTATTCTTTCAGCCTCAAATTGCTCCAGATGCTGCAGCCTTCTTGCACGTTCCTCTGCATTCTGTTTTTCCCATGATTCTCTCTCAGCTTTCCACTTTTTCATCTTCTCATCTTCAAGCTCAAGTGCTCGTCTACACTCTTCTTCTACTTCACAATGGGCAAGACTTATGCTCATTTCAAGATCAGCTACTAATCAACCAAGCAAACATTTTATTTAATTTCCTAATAAGCATTGGGGAACATTAAACAGTCTTAAGGTATTTGAGAAGAAAAGGATCCTATGATTATATAGCCAGAATATATATCTGATTTCCTACATTTATTATATTTTATATATATATATAGGAAATCAGAACTACAGCAAAAGACCTTTCCATCAGAGATGTCTTATTATTATTCTACACACTTACTGACTCTGCAACTACTATGCTTGTTCTAAAAACATACATTTCAGGATTGCAGAGGATGTCTTCTGTGGCTTTTAGTGGGGCCTTTAGCACTGATATGCTCCAGCCCAACTCATCCAAAGGCCATGGCAAAGGAACATTCTCAGCCAATGTGACCACAAAAAAACAAAAAAAAAAAATCCAAAAACCAAAACAACAACAACAAAAATCTGTGGCCAAAGCAGAACTTGTTTAGTGCCTCTGAGCAGCTTTCATTTTTGAGTGGCATTTTCTGATACTAATTTCTATGATGATTTTGTGATCTTGAAATGAGATAACGGCAAAAGTGTTTGTTTATGTCCAATCCATCAAGTAACTGTTGTATACTGCAATGTGAAATTCTTTAAAAAGAATGCTATGATACTTATGACAACAGAAAAGCAGGAAATAATTATATGTTAAAGATCAACTCAACCAAATGAATAATGTGTTTGCTTACTTGTTAGAAAGTGGTCATCAGTGGCTGCATCATCACTGATGGACTGACTATAATCAGATGTTGTAGCAAGCTGCAAGTCTTCATTTTCAACTTCAAGCAGTATCTAACATAGTTTAAAATTATTATTAAAAAACAAGAAACAAAATTTAAAAGTAGAACATTATAAAAATCTTCCAGAACAAGGATAAGCTTTTTATCATATGACAAGAACATCAGTGTGAAACTTACTGCTGACTGGAATCCTTACACATTGAATAACGCTAACATATCAGTCAAAATATTGTTTTCTAGAGTAACAAATACTGTAGTATTTATCAAAATTCATAATATTTCTATGTGTTTTTAAAATATATTTAATATTTTGACTTGGAAAAATGAATGTCTTGCATTTGATATTTGTTTTACTTTCTGTGAAACCAAGCACTTATGCATGAATACTGTTATGCACACTGGGGAAGAACTAGTTACAGAGCAAATTTTTAAGAAGACTATTACAAAGTAATACTATGGGCACAAGGATTGCTATATTTATTTCATTGTTCTTTGCTGGCAAGTAATCTATTCCTGCTCATTTATCATCTATTCATCACATGCTTTGGGCCTATATTAATATTTGTAATGCAGCTGAAGTCACATGAAGTAATTGTGCTGTTTTAAACAATGGTCTTCTGAGAACAAAAATCATGTTTGCAAGAGTGCTCACTAATAAAAGCCAGGCAGCAAATTAAAAGTGAATAAATTAAACACAGTTTTATATTTTTCTACGAAAACTTCAGCAAGTTATTCAGTCAAATCCTATGAAAATATAGAAGCACTCTTGTTCATAACTCTTGATTTGTCTTTGAAAGGCACAGAGATGACTATGTTTATATTTTCTATAAAATAATGGAATATATTAGGAGCAAGATTAATAGTAGTACATCTTCCTGATCGTCATAAAAATAAGATTAGAGAAGCTTAAAAGTGTTATAATATTAAGACAATATTCTCCAACTATTAATAACGGATTATTCAGTTTTGTTTAATTTTGTTGACTTTAGTGCTCAATATATCAGATAATTTATTTCAAATTTGCAAGGTTATAGAAATTGTGTATTACAGTTGATGTCCTAATTCTAAAGAATTGTATATAGAAACTCATCTTAATACCTTATGGATAGTCTTGCAGAAAAAAACCTGAACACATTTATAGATCTCCTTAGGAGGCCACTAAAGCAAGTGTAAGTTATCTAGATTATTTAATAGAATTTTATTCCCTATAAATAATGCATTCATGAGAAATACCTTTTCATTAAATTGTTTTGAATCTTTATTCAATTCAGAAGGATGGCAAGAAACTACTTGATAAATGTCATCTAAAGAAAAAATAAATAAAAAAATTAGTTCACAGAGAGAAAATCCCTTACAAGTGCTCAGTTTTCGTCTACATTTTTATCTATTCAATTTGTTTAAATGAAAATAAAGTTCTCCTTCTCCCCTAGTTTCATTTAAATATGTATGGGAGTCATTTATCTACATTAAAAGCAGGAAATGTGTGTAAGATAAACAGACACAATGATACTGTAAGACTATAGCGATAGCAAATATGAAAGAAATTCCACGTCATGAAACACAGCAGAACATTTTCTGTGCAAAAAATACAGTAGCACTTGTATCAAAACAAGGTCAAAAGTTGACAAAGAACAATTAAAAAGAGTAAGATTTCATTACAAAAAAAAAGAATAAATAAGGATGTTCCTCAGATATCAAAATTTGTAACCAATGCTGAACTTCTGGTCACCAAGCCTATTGCACTAATGGAACAGACAGTGGCATATAAACTATGAGCTTGGCTTCAGTTACACAGCTGACAGCAATATTTTTTTTTGCCAATTAACAGTCATTTCATCCAATGAGAGCTTGGGCATCTCAAGATAGACTTTAAACATATCCTGTGAGACTCAGTTGTATCTGAACCCTGCATTTCAGCTCCTACTGACTTCATTTTAGACTTTCATGAAGAGTCTGGCCTGGGCTCTGTCTCAGAGAGTAATCTTGCAATTTGCCTTCTTTAGCATTAGATGAGTTTTTAAAAAAGTTTAATTTCTGCTCAGTTGTTAATTCAAGAATATAGCACTGCATGGCTTTATTCCTAGAGATTTTCATCATGCATTCAGAACCTGAGGGAATAGGCTTCACTGCTTGCTCTACTTAAAAGTTTGCTTTATTTTATGGATGCTTGTTAGTCTAACTTCCACTGGCAATATGAGGTATACAAACATTTTAACTGTGATTAATGCTTACTTCTACTTTGCTCATCTTCTAAGTCCTGCAGTATAAGCTTTTCAGCATCTTGATTGCTGCTCTTGATAAAGTTTAAATAGGCGAGAACTGATTCTGGTAAGTCACCTGAAATCTAGAAAAACATCACCTTTGACATATATTCTACATTTTCATCTCACCAGCTTGAAAAGAGGTAAATACTTGACATAAGAGAATAAAGACTTGTTTTGGCTTCATCTACAAAGCATTGATGGAAACTAAGCAGCAATTTCCACCAGCATTTTTTCAAATTCCTATACTCTTTTCATTGTCTTACCACTCACTGAACAATTAATAATTCTAATGTACATTACTAAAATTTGATTAGAATGTAATTAATCTTGCACTCTCTCCAGAAACACATTTCAATAAATTGTTGTGTTTATAACCGTGTTGGACCAAGAAATTAAAGAAAAAGGATAAGATAAAAATTAGCAAATACCTGTGAGGTACAAGATCTTTTTCTTTAAAATGTTTAGACTCCTCACAAAATAAATAAATTTTAAATTTACTGATGTTTAAAGTATGCATGTAGAACCAATGCTGCAGTTTTCTTTATTACATAGAAACTTTCTGTTCAAAATACTGCCTTTTAATGTCAAGATTTTGGGAAAATGGTCTGCCTTCTCTCAGATGTGCAAATTGTGGTAGACATTGCTGATGTTCAGTATGTGAGTGCTTACACACTTATCACTGATACCTTTGTCTATGTCATATGAAACATGATTTATGATCAATATCATCTACCCTAATATCCTGCAAACCGATCCCTATGCTATGAATCTGAAAAATTAAAATGGCAGAAAAAGACCCAAATAACTGATTTTATTTCAGAGGAAAGCCACTTCCCAAAATAGGAAGTCATCCAAGAAAGAGGACTTCAAGAACCTATTTATATGAAATTAGTGTCTGGAAATCTTATAAGGAATCTCCTAAACCAGTCTCTTGTAAGATTAAAATACAGATTTCAGTGAAGAATCATCAGTTTATTCGTCCAGACTTGTCAAATCTTCCAGCTTCAGAGGATTCTAAAACAAAATCTGATCTTCTCAAGCAGAATGCTGATATTCATCTCTCCTATTGTCCTGTCACCACATTTCTTATGAAGCAATACTACCAAGACTACTGTTCAGATCAAAGCCTCGGGTTAGGTGTGCCAGGAAAACGTTCACTCAAATGGGCTTTCCAATGCCAACACGGCTTTCGTACCACACGCTACAGAAGCAGTTTTAGCTCACTGGATACTTACTGTCTCACTGTCACTCAAGGGTTCCTCTGATACCTCTGTGTCAGGATCATCTGTTCCAAGTGAAGAAACACTGATTCTGCCTAATTCAATTTCTACTTCTTTTTCAATTCCTTTAATATCTTCCGACATTCTACTTCCCACAGCGTCTTATCTGTTTTGCAAGCTACACAAAAAAAGTAACACCTTTGAACACAGCATGAACCAATATAATCAGAGTTCTCAAAATAAGACTAAGAATATAGAAAGCACTCGATGAAGTTTTAATGACACAGAGAAAGCCGTGAGAAATGATGTAACCCAGAGAGGTAAAAAACTTGTGGATGGATGCAGGCAGGGGGAAACCTTGTCAACGCCCCCCACCCCTCCTTTCGCAACCCGTTGCCCCCCGCAATTAGGGGAATGGGAGGCAGCGAGCAGCTCCTCGCCGGCTCCTGCAGCGGGAGACCGGGCACACGGAGCGCATTTCTGCCGGGAAAGCGAGAGGCACATCCCGGCTGAGAGAAAACTACACCTCCCGAAAGGCACCGCGCACGGAGGCAGCACCCCCCACCACCAACGCTTCCCAACAGGCGAGCTGCTCCGCCCCTTTGCATGCTGGGAATTGTAGTCCAGCGCTCAGAGCGCCCGCAGCCCTCCGCTCCCATCCCGTCTACTTCATGTACCCACTCACCTGTCGGTGTGTTGAACCTGTCGTTCAGTCAAGCTCCTCATGGAGCCTCCGCCTTTCTGGCCGCCTCTGGAGACCGGCCGCCCCGCCGCCCTGAAATTCCGAACCCGCCAACAGCGGACGGTGGGGGGCTCCAGGGGGACGACGAGAGCCCCACAGAGCGCTGCCACCGCGGGGCCGTCACCACGGCAACGGGAAACAGCGGCTCGGACGGGCAGCGAGAGGAGCCAGACTTCGCCAGGAGCGGCCGTTTCGCGTTCCTGGGGCGTTAGGCGGCGCCCCTCAGCGTGAGACGGCGCCTCTTTTCGTGGTTTTGTTTGTGTGGGTTTTTTTCTTTAATATTGGGGTTTGGGTTTTGTTTGTTTGCTTTTTGGGGGGATTTTTTTGTGGTTTTGTTTGTTTTTGGGGGGCTGTTGTTGTTTTTCGATACTATTTTTATTTTGGTTTTGGATTCTTTTTTTGGTTTTGTTTTCAGTTTGTGTTTGGGTTTTTTTTTTTTGAAGCCATAGACTGGAATTTATTGTTCACAATAAATTGCAAGAGGCAATTAAGCGGAAAAAAAATGTATAAATAAAAGCGTACCAAAAGGATAGTAAAGGTGGTTTAAAACACTGTGGGTTTGCTTCCATTCTTGTTTGCCCAGAGAACTCCAGAGCAGTGAAAAATGTAAATAAACCAGACATCCCTTCCGTCTTCCCATGCTGGGGCTGGGTCATGGCTCCGAAGGGCCGGCTGGCACTGGGGCCATCGTGTGGCGCTGGACTCTGGCATGGCCAGCCTGGCACGGCCTCACGGCTGCAGGGGCACCAGTGGCTCAGCATGGCCCTGCCAGTGCTGCGGGTAGGGAGCAAATAGTAGGAGTTTAAAAAAAAAAAAAAAAAAAAAAAAAAAAAAAAAAAGTAAGAGAAAGGTAAATACAAATGCAAATTCATAGAGTCATAGAATGGTTTGGGTTGGAAGGAACCGTCAACATCATCTCTTCCAAATGACCTGCCATGAGCAGGGACACCTTCCACCAGACCAGGCTGCTCAGTGCCCCATCCAGCCTGGCCTTGAACACAGGGATGGGGCATGCACAGCTTCTCTGGGCAGCCTGTTTTCAAGCTGCACCACCCTTTGTGGTGTAAAGAATTTCCTGGTAGCATCTAATCTAAATCTGTCCTCTTCTAGCTTAAAACCTGTCCCCCTTGTCCTACCACTGTCTGCCTGTGTAAAAGTCCCTCACTGGTTATTAAAAGGTGGAGAAAATGTCCAGTTACACAGATCAGGCAGGTGCAGATAATCATATTTTTGTGTGTTTATAGGGAGCACATCTAACCATGAGTCTGATGAGGAATACCAAGATGTAAAAACAGGTATAACAAAAAATTAAGGTTTTACATAGAAAATGTGCAATTTGGGAGCAATATGAAGGATTTGCCAAAAATGGAAAAGGTTTTCCTATCTACTGTCCTTAGAATAAGCTGAGTACCTTTCTGAAAGTTTTAGGGGTGTTGATCAAAAAATATTTGCTTCAAGGGCAACTGATTGTGGTTTTCTCACCAGTGTAATAGATAAGCATGAAAATTAAAAATTAAAAAATGGAAATGTATCCATTTGAAATCCACCCTTTTATATAGTCATACCACTGGTGAACTTTTCAATATGATCAACTATTTATTCACTGATAGAATGTGCACTTAATACTTCTTTTGTAGTGCAGTTATGCTATGCACATACTGAATAAAGACCATGTCCTCTCTTAGCAAAAAAATTTGCCAATAAAAGAGATGTTTCATAGAAGTCATAGAAAGATTTAATTTCATGAATTAAAATGAAGAATTTTCAAATCACTACTCACTCAACCCTAAGTCTAAAGTTAACACTAACCCTTTCTGTAGCCCTAACCCTAACCCTAACCTTAAACTTAACCTCAACACTAACCCTAACAATAAAACCCCCATCCATATGGGTGGTCAAGTTAAAAAGAAGTAGGAGCAGCAATACTGAGGCCCTACTGGGCCCACCTTGCCATTCATGTTACAGCCATGCTGTTCCTAGAGCTGTAGGACCTTTTTCTCACTCAACCCTAACCCTAACCCTAAACATTGCCCTAACCCTCAGAGTAACCTAAAGTCTCAATCCCCATGGGTGCTCGATTTTAGAAAGAAGTAGGAGCAGCAGTGTTAGGGCTGTGCCAGGACTGCCTTTCTCGGCGCGCTGTTTTCGGCCCAAGTGTTCCTGGAGCTGCAGGCTCTTTGACTCACTCAACACTGATCCTAACCCTAAGCCTGATCCTAATGACACCTTGGGACTGTGCAGATGTCCTCATCGCCAAAAATTACACAGCTTGAAAGTTGTGGACTTATCAATTGTGGCACCATGCCCTGATGCCCTTGCAATGCCTTTTGGATTGCCAGTGTCCCTGAAACCATAGGTTGTGCAGCTCTCTGAACCCTCACACAAACCCTAAGTGTAGCTTGTTGTTGCTGCTGAGATCCCCATGTGAAAAATGCACATTATATGGCTCTACGCAGATATTTACTATATGTATTATGCTAGGTTTTGGAAAGTTATGCTGTATTAACATTTGAATAATATAGTAAATGTAGTTTTGTAATTAAAATTAAACTTTAGTATTTAAAATAGAAACTATGTGTGTGAGATATTCTTTTTATTAGCTCAAGAAAAGGAGAAGATAGTCAAGAAATTCTTCACACAGAGATAACAATTACAGAAACCCCTAAATTTTCCAGAGGAGAGGAATTTATGGGTTTCCTTATCAACAAAAACTTATTTCTCCAAGCCTAACTTAGACTCAAAAGCACCTAGGGACTAACAAAAACTTTTTGACAAGTACCAGACGAATTTCTTGTTTTAAATAAAATATATGCATAATCATAAAGTGTTTTGTATATCAACAAGTTACCCCTCTTAAGGAGTAAATTCTCTTTTAACAAGGTCCTTTTCCTGGCTCATTTTTGTCCAGAAAGAGGTACCCAGCGTGGGCTGTAACTCTTTGCTGTTATTCTCTCATTAATTGTCCTAACTCTAATTGTCTAACCTTTATTACTATACTTGTATTATTATTTTTATAACCATTTTATTTTTATTAAACCTTTATAAATTTTTAAAACAAGTGATTAGCGTTTATTACACCCATCACCAGTGTTGGCACTGATTCAAAAATTGTAGAGTGAACAATCTTGGAGCTGTGCTGTAACGAAAATTCTTCATTTCACAAATTTGAAAACGAAAGGAAAATAATTCCATGACATGGAATGACAGGAAGTACATCAAAATGAGCTGAAACTTCCTGAAACCCGTTGCCTGTATCCAGAAAGTCAGGGCTGGCCAGCATAAGAAAATGTCTCTGTTCTAAAGATGTGGTTATGCTGAACTTCAGGAAGAAATATATCATTTGACCTTTCTCCTTAGGGTAGGATGGAAATATTCAATGCTGGTAAAGATTTTCTTTTGTAGAAACAATGCAATATAAAATGTAAGTTAATTTATAAGGATAATATTTTTAATTTTTAGGTAATTTTTTAAGATGAACTGAAATATTATTAAAATTTCTCAGAATAAATCTTTGAAAGCACATAGGTAACACAAGAGAACTACTGCAGGTTCCAGTTTTCTTGTTGAATATATAACTCATCAGGAGTTTTTTCCTTTAAAAAATGCATCACGCCACTGTTTTGATACATTCTATTTTTGAAAACCAAGAAAAAGTTCAATGACTCTTCAAAGTAGTGAAGCTTCTCCAGGGAAATTGAAAAGCCTGTTTTCTCATACAGTCTATAGTTTTACAAGGTGCATTGTTGACCTCATTATTGACTCCACTCCACTGCAGAGCTAGTTTGAAAAACTTACTACAGCTTTCTTTGTGCTGAAAACCATCAGAAAAAGTTTTATAATCCAGGCATTGAGGATCTTGACAGGGCAGGCTAAGCTTGTGTTTGCTGAATATTTTCTTCTAAAAATTCAAATTTGATATATATGTAATGTGTTTTCTATGTAAAATAAGTTGTTAATGCAAGATAATTTTTGACTACAGAAGCTTCACATTTCTCATCTCTTCGTTTCAGCTGGTATCCTTACTATTTAGTAAGTGCACTGAGAATAGAAGAACAAGTGTATGCCAGGCTATGTAAATCTTGCTGTATAAATCTCCCAAAATACATGCTGCTTCCAAATGTCTTTAGCAGCTTAAAATAAAAAAGACCAAAACCAATAGCAAAACAGAACAAAAATGTATGTGTACAGCATAACAGAGGCAATGGAGACTATACAGCATCTTGATGCTTCTACTGCTGCTGGTAATTTTTTGTTCAATGTATTAGAAAATACTCTTAAAATTTATAAAATATTATCTGGGGAAATGAAGTTCCATTGAGATTTATAAGACTACTTTTTTTTTTTCATAATGAACTGAATATATGATTATATTTTCAGCTGTGATTCAAAACTGAAAACAAAAAAATGAAAATAAGAAATAAAAACCAAATACAGAAATGCTATTTAAATATCTTCAGTGCAATTTTCTTGGCAAGCAATCTGTTTTCTCTCTCTTATTTAGCAGCTTTAAATTTTTTTAGATGTTCTTAATTAAAAAAACAATCCTTCCCTTCCCCGACCCCCTTCTCATCAGGCTCTGGGTCTCACGCTTTTGGCATTTGGTTTGTGGCTTTTATTGACAGAAACAATTTCTTCTGTGTTTTTTTCTCAGTATAAATAAAATTATTCTTTTGTTTTAAATGATCGCAGAATAAAAATGCCCCATCCCTGGAAGTGCTCAAATCCAGGATGGAAGCAGCTTTAAGCAACCTGGTCTGATCACCATGGCAGGTGATCCTGTCCATGGCAGGGGTGTTGGAAGTAGAGTGTCTCTAATGTCCCTTCCAACCCAAATCATTTTATGCTTGTATGGTTCTATGTAATCAACAGAAGAAGTAATGAATTTTTTTTTCATGTGGTGGCAGTATGGGATTGAACTGCATGGTTGTAAAGTTTTTTTCCTCTGGAGTAGGTTTTCCATCATTACATGGTATGAGTATCAAAACAGGAGAAAACATAATACTATATCTACAATTTAGATATTGTTATAAATGATGCAATTGATTTGTTTCTTTCTTTGTGTGTACAGCTTATAGATTAATCACTGGAAATAAATCAGCTCTATTCATATTTTCTTTATATCATTTACCAGACTGCATTTGACCTGCATTTGATGGGATGATAGACTTTTTGGGTGAGGATTAGGGTGGAGTGAGTAAGAGTATGGCCCCTCCATATGGATATTCCTTTTTCCCGTAGTGTCTCTCTTCTTTTTTTTTTTTTTTTTTCCTAAGAAAAGTAAATTTTAGGTCACATAACAACAGATGTGCTCTTAAAGAGCAGACTGCCTTGGCTGTGTTAAGAAGTGTCAGTTCCAAACTAATGGCATAGGTACCATCCAGTGCAATAATTCTGGGAGAAAACATGTGGGCTGGAAGTAATGAACACCTCTGCTGCTTTCCATATCTATGCACAAATGGTTGGAATGCAGAGGAGAAAGTGACCAGTCGCAAAGAGGGAGGACAGCACTGAATCTTTAACTTATTGAGAAATATATATCTATCTCCCCATAGGATCTGCACATGTGTTAATAATTCTTGGAAAATAGAAAAAAAATCTGCAAACTTAAACTGGAATTGTTCACTGATTTCCTTGTGAGTGGTTCACATTGTTCAATTGAGAATGTTTTGTTTACATCTTATATGTTATTACCATTCTCTAAATTTATGAAAATATATCTTTTTCTTTCTGTGAATATAAGGGGAAGAAGAAGAAGAGGAAGAGGAAGAGGAAGAGGAAGAGGAAGAGGAAGAGGAAGAGGAAGAGGAAGAAGATGAAGAAGAAGAAGAAGAAGAAGAAGAAGAACAAGAACAAGAACAAGAACAAGAACAAGAACAAGAACAAGAACAAGAACAAGAAGATGATGATATAATTCTGTTATTTCCATCCTTTCAGTAATGGCGTCACAAAGATATTCTTCTGGAATAAATTGTGTAAGTGGAAGTCTCATAAAAATAAAAGGAAAACAAGTAATAGTACCAATGCACTGTGTTACAGTTTCTTCAGTCAAAAACTAACCAGTGACATAGCTTTCTTGTATAAAACTTGGCACTGGATCTGTTTTTACTTTTACATTAGCTATGGGAGTCTTTGGAGTGTTGTGGAAATCAAATGTCTGCTGGTTACAGTACATGGAAACCAGCCTCCAACTTTTTTGTAAGATGAAAGAGAATTTTATGTGCGTGAAAAATTTGATTCTGTCTTGGTGTGATTTCCACATACAAATCTGTTGATAGAAAGACATATTTAGATAAAGTCCTGGCTCAAATGAAATCTTAATACAACTGAAGGTCTTACCATATCACTGCATGAAAGTTTTCAATGACCAAATACTTGCAGTTTTATGCAGAAAAGATTTTAACCACTGTATTTATTAGCATAGATGTTTTTAAATACTTAGTACGTGTTGAAGACATAAAGAAAAGACTGGTCCAGAATATTGAAACTTGAAGGCACAGATAGGTACAGTATGGCTACAATACTGAAATATCAAAGTATGATTAAAAAACTGTTACCTAT
The DNA here is from genome assembly GCF_026979565.1 of Vidua chalybeata. Classification (NCBI taxonomy): domain Eukaryota; kingdom Metazoa; phylum Chordata; class Aves; order Passeriformes; family Viduidae; genus Vidua; species Vidua chalybeata. The sequence goes on along the minus strand of NC_071534.1, from coordinate 10,638,318 downwards.
GTAGACTAAACTGAAGACTCTGTGTTTATATACAATTCCTAATTTTTAAGGGAATAACACTTTTATTGCTGAAAAATTGCATTGTAACTATACATTCTTATTATCATTTTGATACCATTTTTCCTCCATCTTTTGTTTATTGTCACCCTTTTTGAGAGATCTGTTTTAGACTGTGTGAAGGCTGAAGCAGAGAACTGTGCTATGATTAATTTGTTAAGCACTACAAATGTAAATTTGCACAGCAAAGAGTGAAGCCCTGGTGCTATAACCAGGAAACTTCTTTCTTCCTCCTTCCTCCTTCCTCCTTCCTCCTTCCTCCTTCCTCCTTCCTCCTTCCTCCTTCCTCCTTCCTCCTTCCTCCCTGCCACTGCCTAGGCATGTAGTGTGTGCCTCACAATTTGTTAGGTGATGAAAGAAAAACGTGTGTCATTTCCAGCTTCCATGGAATCAACTACTATCGCAGTATCTATTTTCACTGTGGGTGAAAATTTGTTTTCACTGGAAATAAGCAAAATCAATTATCTTTTTATTTTGCGTCTTGTAGCTCAAAGGACTTCTTAAATAGGCATGGGACTTAGATACCATTGTCTTTCAAACAGGAAATAAAGAAATAAGAATTTTCCTCAGTGAAGCACAGCCACTTAAAACCAGCTTTTGTTATCTCTCCTGGCTCCAGTTGGGCAAATCACCTTGTGCCTGCCTGTGCTGTGTATGGGATTTGGGTTGCTTCATTTATCCTTCCCTTTAGCATTACAACTTTCCTATTAGTGCAATAGCTATGATGTGTCTTGGGTCATATTTTGCAAATTGATTAGAATGCTGCTGCCTGCAAGTAATCTTTGAAGAAGCTTGAAAGCTGATAAAAGATCAAGGATTGTACTATCCATCCACACTCTTACCAATATGCATATATCAAGTGCTATAAATATTTATTAACATGTCCACAAGCAATGGAACAACAGAATTGATGATTTTATTTCTGAAAAGAGGAAGAAGAGTCTGACTGAGCAGGAATCTGTGTGGAAAATTCTGAATGCTATGCAGCATGATATAAGGAAAAAAACCCACCGAATATGACATCTAAAAATACTGCATTCACCAGAAATGTGTATACCAATCAGAACATATTAAAAAAAAAATCTCCTTTATTAAAGAATTAATTTTTCAAGATCTGTTGCTATTATCTGATGTGGGTTGGCAGATTCCTTGCTGTTATATGGGTCACTATTGATGAGATTACGCTCTTGAAGTACTTCTCATTTCATGTAGGAACAGAGAGTTCTGGTCACTGAAAGCTGAAAAAATTCCTGCAGCTGAAAAAGTTAATGGGAGTCCTGGTATTTTTACAGTGCTAGATTCCATAAAACACTTGATCTGCTTAGGTGTCAAGGCTGGTGTGAACAGAGATGCTATGAGGTCAAAGTAGAGTTCCTTCTGTGTGAAAATTGGAATAGGTTTTGCACTGAGACTCTCAGAAATACTGCTTGAGGTCTAAAATGAGCTTGCACATTAGTACTTTCAATACTTAGCTGTTAATCAAAATATTTCCTGTGGCCTGTCAGCAGGTTATTTGTTTACTTCTTTAGAAAAGTCCTTTCAAACATTTGGATGGTGTCAATTATATTGGAAGTAGTTAGGAATGTTTTTGACCAATGATCCGTTATCCAACTTTGAAATTAACTCTGTATTATGAGCTTTTAATTACAAACACTACAGTTTAACAGCTTAATATGGTTTAATATGCTTCTATGGATCAACTGTTAGTCCCTTAATATGACTTCTTCCAGGGCTGAGTTACATTATTTTTAATGAGTGCTGAAGATAATTGATGATTCCATATAATTCACAAAGCATATAGGTCTAGTCTCAAGATTACAAATGCATTTGCAATGTATTTTTAAAATATGTTCTTTGAAAATCCATTAATTGCATTCATGATTTCTCAAGTGATTAATGGTGACCCCATTATGTCAGTGGTGCAGCTAGACTATGTGCTGCTATACTTGACTGCAGTTTTTTTGGACTGTTGTAGGAGCACAGACTCACCACCTACCCAGCTACTGGAATCACTGGCATCTGCCATGAGAAAAACAAAAACACAAAGACCATTAATAGTATTTTATATATTCTTGGTGATATTTAAAGTACTGCTTAAAGATGGTGAGTATTTAAATTAAACCCATGGTGTTGTTGAAATGGAATATCTATATAAGGAAAAGACAGTTTTTGCCAAGTTATCTAATTTCAAAATTTAGAAGCAGTAGATCTTTAACTGACCCTTCAAAACAGGAAGCTACGACATATGGAGGAGGTAAAGTAGGCCATGCTTTTAATTGCCCAAGTAAAAATGCACTGATTTCATATTCAACAAATTTAGATATTATTAAATATCTACTTTTTAGATATTATTAAAAATAATTTTAGAGATTATTAAGTTACCTCCCAATCTAATAAATATCTATTAATGTCTAACTGGTTAGTTACACTTAAAATAATTAATCATGTCCCCTGTTTCAAATGGGTTTTGAGGATGAGATTACCTGGCTAAATGCAGCCATGTAGAGCTGGACAAGTATTCTAATGCATGTGAAGTGTAAGGTACTCCTGTAGAGTAGAAATTTATCCTTTTTCCTAGGTAAATATTACAGAATGACATCCTCTTAGAAGTACCATTATTCTGCTGGTTTGAGTGGGAGCCTTCTTGCCCTAACTTATAGCTTTTACAACTTGAAATGGTTAACTAATGGTTAACACTATTGAAGTATTCTACTTCAATAATATATAGTCAAGAATTCAGAAATTCTGAAATAAAGTTACATGTGAAATTTGCGTTTGTCCCTAATGTATATTTATTATAGAATGATTGTCACTTTTGTGATCACATATTGGCTTTTCACAGTAGGCTGAAATCCAAATTCTTTAAAAATGTACTGTGGTTTGTACACAAATATTATGTTAGGATGGACTGAAGCAACTTCTAAAGTCCTAAGGAAAATCTTGGCATGCCCAAGTGAAAGAATGTGACTCTGTATGTAAGAAAATGCTCCACAATACCTGATAAGACCTGTATAACCATTCAAAATTCATAACTGATGCTAAAATCTCCAGCAAGCACATAGATAACGAGACAATAGACAAATGTGTGTGTGCAAGAAGATTATATATAAAATTGTCAATACCGCCCCATGTACTGCTGATGCTTACCAGGAATAACTATAAAACATCACTTTTAATTTAAATTTAATAAAAAAGGAATAAAGTTTATAGGATGAAAAGCTAATTATTTTTGTTAATGTTTTGAGATACAAAAATGGAAACAAGTATTTGTTTTCCAATTTATGCAATTCTTATAGGTAGCCACTAGAGGACACAGGGAGCTTAAGAATAATGCAGGTGATAGAAAAAAAATAAGCATAAGGTTTGCAGAATGCCATAAATACACACTTTATACATAGCTCACACTTAAAAACATATTGGATAAGTCTGAAGCGAATAGCCACATGACACTGTACTAAGAGAGAAAATTATTTTGAAAGACTGTGCTTCAAAGGAATGGCATGGGAAACAACTCTCAGTAGTTGTGTTGAAGCTCTGTAAGTTAATGAGTGGATCCAGTTCAGCTAATTAAGAAGCTGTGTCACTAAAATTAGAAAATGTCCTTAAAGGAATTAGTGCAAGTGTGCAGGTTGAAATCATAACTGCATAAATTCTCTATACAAAGTAAAGAGAGAGAACAGTGACTATGGTTGCACTGTCATTTTCATTTGGCTTAAAAGCACTCTTCTGCTGCAGAGCGGTACCACTGCCTTCAAGACCTGGCGGGACACTAGCAGCCATGCTGCTCTGTGAGGAACTGATGCAAGGCTCTGATGGGTCAAAAAAATAATCCTGCAATAAAGTAGCAGTCTGTTTAATTTTTTGTTTGGTTGATTTTGTTTATTTGTTTTGGTTACTTATTTTGGGTTTGGATTCTGTACTTTGTTTGCTTGTTTGTTTGGTCAACACTTGTCCAGTGTAAAATATATATACGTTGCAGGGATTGGAATTTTTGTTATTCCTCTCTGTACATAGGGTGTTCTAAAACCTATCCTAAAATTAGAGTTCTGTTTTTTTAATATCTGCCCCACCTTGTTATATGCCTGCATGCACAATCTTCAGTAAAAGAAAACTGAATCTTACTCTCAGTGCACTCTCAGTGTCTCATGACTTGAAATTTTAAAATGGCTTCAAACTTTTGAGGATAATAAGACTGAAATTTCACACGTTGTCTGTCTCTGTAATTGGTTCTCCAGGCTTTATAACATGAGATAATATAAGGTAATGGGATCAGTGTCGGCATTACATCAAATAAATAGTCATGGTGTTTACTGTGACTAATGTTTGCAGAATTCTCCTGGGGGCTTAAGAAGAGTTCAGGTGACTCTGAATAAATCCTGAACTGCTCGGTTTAGACTTGAATTTTTATAGGGCTACAGGTACAAGCTGTAATAGCTGACATGTAGCAATGTAGCAGGCACTTTAAAACTGTATGGTCACTGAAGCGCTGATAAAATTTTTGGACAAGTTAGGCACAAATAAACTATATGCCTGTCTACATGGCTAGGCAGCCCTAGAAAAACAGTGGTGTGAGTGCCACCTGGTTATTTTGGTTTTATATTCTGAAAGAAATAGAAATTGTAGTTATTTGGTTTGCAATTCTATTGCTCATACTGCTCAGTTCCTGAGGGAACAGAATCTGCAGTTCCCACAGGACATTTGTAATTTGTGTCTGGTACTTATGCAAAGCTAATGTCATCAATGTCAGTTCTGTGAATGTCATGTGTATGTTCTGAATGGGAAGCTCCCAAAACACTGTCGATAGAGCTACTTCAGCATAAAAGTCATGGGGAAGAGGTGAAGAGGTTTACATATTTTAAATACTAGTCTGGTCTAGAACGTGTTGGATGATTTCAGGTATGACATCCAAGAATTTGAGCATCCCAAGTCAAAAGAACAGGACAGATCAAAGAGATAATTTGTCTGGGATGACTCTTTGTAATGAAAATTTGAAACCTCTTTTTATTATATGGATACTACCAGTCGGAAAACTATCATGCATTAACAAAAAAAACACCCCAAATCCAAAATAAACCAAAAAAAGACCTCCCTCCTAAAAAAATCTAAAATGAACAAACAAACAAACAAACAAACAAAAACAACAAAAAAAAATGAATACCTAGTATCAAAATACAAAGGAGAAAAGATGAGAAAATGAGAAGAGCTTTTTTTGAATAAGTCAAGCTTGCTAGATCTTTTAGGATATACTAGCCAAGCTCTCATTCTCCATACTTATAAAAAAAATCTAGAATTCCAAGAGGAGTACAGTAAATAATACCCTTTTTGCTTTAACAGATGTAGTGACATTAACATATGACCCCAGTGACCTAATGATATTTCAAAATTAAAGGTGACCTTTGTTTCTTTAAAGAACATTCTTAAGCCTCAATTATGCTAAATACAAATGCAGACAGTCTTGTGTAATGCTTTGATCACAGAACTTATGGCATTTATTCCTTATGACAATAAGGTGATTAGAATAATCTGTATATTTCATATTTCTAAAAAAATCTTCCCAGCTAGATTCCCATCATGTAGTGTTGGGAACAGTGCATGTTTACAGTTCAATTTTTCCCAGCCTGAACTATTTTTAACTAAATTAAATTTGTTTCTTGTTGAATTAAATAAAGAGTTTCCAAAGATTTAATGTCAATATTTCTAGATCAACCAGATAAAGCATTTAAATATTGTAAAAAGGCATTATTTTTTCCCCCTGAAACTTACTGTAATTTGAGGCTCCAAAAATGACTACCTAAAATATTTTTCTGTGAATAAAAATCAGTGTTCTTATGCAATGGCAGTCAAAATCTTAAATTATTGGGAAGTAACTACAAAATTTATAAATTTACCCAAATTCAATTCCACTCCAGTATGCCCAGAGATCATGAAGTGTAGGGCAAACTTAAAGGGCCTCCCAGGGCAGATAAAAGGCATGACAGCTTTGGAGTAACAGGTTGCTAATATTAGGAATTTATAATGTCCATGGGAAGTGAGGGAAGTGTAATGAGAGAAGTCTCTTCTCTTTGTTGAGTGTAGAATAAAGAATATAATGATGTCCCAAATGGCTGGATAGTTCACCCCTAATCTCTTTATTATTTGTAAACCTCTCTGTTATTTGTAAACACCATGAATTGAGAATGAGTGTATGACCCTGAACATCATTCTAGTCTGACGGTCAATGGCAACACTCATCTGTTTGAATGGCTACATTGAAATTAGTTGTGGTTCTTCAAAGTTTCCAGCACATCTTGGCAATGCATTGTTTCATTTAATAGCTACAGTTTCAAGAAAAAATATTGCAGAATGTAAATGAAGACTTTCTTAATGGTTCTTGAGTCTGAACAAAATTCAGATTTAATTATTTGATCAGCATGACTGTTACAACCTTGAGTACCTCACCTCCAATGTCCCTGGACCTCTTCTCATATCACATCGCTCTTATTTATAAGTAATTCCATTCATCAGTCATTATCAGAGTGATGTTTCATATGTTTGGGTGGATTAGATACACTTTTAATATTTCTGTGACACCATCTTACTTCCTTTACTAGTTCAGACACAGGTACATATCAATCATTGACAAGCTCAGAGGAATGGAATAAAAAGATTTGGTGATATCCCTACATTCACTGCAGAAAGTAAAACCAACAAGAAGTAAACTTTAAATATCCCTAGCCTCAATCTTGCAAGCATTTTGCTAGTACTAAACAAGCCTAGTTGGAGCTTTTCTTGTGCTTAGGCATTGTGACAATTTATTTTCTGGATCAAGTCTTGTGTTTCTAATGAAGGGTATGTTTGCATAGCAGCCCTTCCTCTAAGGGACTTTCTCCTATCCTCAGTCATCCATGTTCATTACTCTAGGAAGAACATTAAGATTTTCAAACCTTTCAGACCTTCCTCTGGGAAATACGTTCGAGAGTGGTGACAGATGCTAAAGGTCTGGGGAAGGAATGACAGGTGGGCACTCAGGCAAGGATGTGTCTGCCTGCCCCTGCCTGCCCACTTATGCACTCACACAGGCACATCATTACAGCAGGGCTATGCAAGCAGCTCTCCTGTTCCTAAGACATGGCACTGAAAAGTTAGACTGTTAGCACACCTCCAGCTGTTGCCCTGCACCTCTGCATGATGTGATTCCCACACTCATCATGCTGGTGATGACTGTAAGGAAACAGCTTGAAATAGTCACAATATTTTCCTTTACCAGAAAGGAAACTATTCTTTTCATTACTTCTGAAAGACAGCTGTGTGCACTAATGATTTTCAAATCCTCAACATAACCCTGGTAAGTTAAATATCCTGTGAAAATTTACAATAGCTAAGTGTCTAATCCATATATTAGAAAGTAGTTCTATTTTAGAGAAACTAAAATCAATTACTTAAAAGCAAGTAACAGAGTCACTGGTATTCCCTTTACAAAGTGCTGTGTCATGTCACTGCTAAAGATCATAGATTTCTTAGTGATTCTTTCTTCAGTGCACTAGCTGAAAACCCCCAAGTGGTGATGTTTTTTTCTGCACATACTGATTATGTTTTACAGAAATAATAAACACAAATGCAAAAGTCTAAGAACATGCATATTTAGTATGTTGGCATGCCTCTGCAAACATGAAAAGAAACATTGGAATATTTCTCCATATTTATTTATAACCTTTTCAACTTCCTCCCCCACCAAAACATATTGATTTTAAGTGCATCATGAATATATCAAAAATATTTTTCACATAATGTTGTATTTGGCTCATTTGCATTGCATGCATTTCATTGTGTCCTTTACAGCCCTAAAAGCCAAAGAGGAATTTTTCAGGAACAGAAAGGCCAGGTTTGTTTCTTCCTCACTTGAGTTTAGGCACATCTTACTCCATCACATTTAGTGGCATTCTTCAAGTTGGAAAATAGTGTCAGAAAGGACAAACCCAGAATCACAAAGCTTTCTTTCTCCGGCTTTCTGGAGACAAGAGGTTTCTAATGAACCGAAGAGATATATTCCTTTTGCTGCCTTCATGAAATGATTATTTGTTCACGGTCAAATTGAGATGAAACAGTATTTCCTATAAAATATATCATGTAATGTACTTAATAAGTTATATATATATATTTATATATATGATGAACTATTGTGAGGCTTATGAGAAATGTAAATAGAGATATTCAAAGAAGCTTGAAAAATGAAAAAAAGGATAAAAAAGTTATCTGAGACCAATATTTCTTGATTTAGAAATAAACTATTGAAATCAGCTTTGAAGTGCTGCATTTAGGACAATAGAGACTCAGAAATTTTAGGTTTGAGTTTTTTTCTGCCATTGACATACTGGGTCTCTGTTGGCAAATCTTTTAATCTCTTATTGTTCCAAAGCCCCCAGATGGAATAAGAACACTTCCTCTTTGTCTTCACATGACTTATTTGTTTGAAATGTTATGTCTTTTGGATATATGGCTTGCTTTTTAACTCTGTATATTTGTTTAGTGGTCTTTGTTGGGAGTCACTGGGCACTAGTATAATAAATAGAAGTTTCACTGTTGCCCAGAAGGCTACTTGGGTCAGGTTATCCAATGGTAAAAGTAAAAATTCACATGCAAGGATCACAATAAAGTAATTTATAAAATTGAAATGGAGCTGCCTAAAATCCAGCAAGCTTTATCTGCTCCTATCAGCAACAATCAGTGCTTCTACTTTCTTGCAGGGAGAAAGGTGTTCAGCTCTTTTTTTGAAGCCAGTTAAATCCAGACAAAAGACAGTTTCATCCATAGATTTGCCCAAAGCTTTTACCATCAACAGTAACTCCAGTCTAAAAAGACACAAGCATTTCTGTTTATATTAACAAGGTATTGCTACCAAATGTATTTTACTACTGTACTATTAGGGTAAATGATTGTAGACATTTTCTTTAGCATCTAGCACAGAAAAATTAGCAGTTTAATGAAGGAACAGAAAATAAAATACTTCTTCTGAAATATCTACTGTCAGATATAGTACACTGAAGAGAATGCTGAGATAATGTTATGGTTCCTGGTTGGATGTCTAGGTTTTTTAGCTGTCTGGCTGTTTATTTTTGCTTTCTTCTTCAAAAGTGCCTTTAAAGACCTTTTTTCAGTAGAGATTATTAATTTCAGTGTCAGTGAGATATTGCTGACAGAGTATTCTGGTGAAAGAGATCATCTGAATATTTAACTAACCTAGGCACAGATCTGAAAATCTGAACTCTAGCCTTTTCGGTCTGTCAGACTTTTGACCTTATGTTTCATAGAAATTATTAAATTTTTTTTACAAGTTCACCTCAAGTATGGGGGAACTGGGTCAGCTAGCTGTCTAAAATGCAATTTTAAAAGATTATCATAGCTAATTAAGTTTACAGAGAATTTCTAGACAACAGCTGTGTCATGAGAACTCCTCTAGAGAAGTATGAACACTGAAAACTGGGAAATTCTTTCTTTCCTGAAAGACAGAAATAGCTGTATTTCTATCATATTCTTTCATAGCCCTGTTAGAATTATTCCATAAATAGTGGCCAGATTTGGTTCAAGTTAGAAAAGCTTTGACACCATTTTTGAAGTTATCTGGACTTTTTTTCTTAATTCTTAAAGAGATTTTTTTTCTCCACAGCCAGAAAAGCACATGATCCCAGAAAGACCCTCACACAGTTACATTCCAGCCCTTATCTTGTTATCCTCCATTTTCATGAAGGAAATGGCAGCTCAACTCTGCCATTTTTGAGACTTTTTTTTTTTTCTACTTATCTAATACAAGGTGAAGATAAAACAAGCACTCAACTAAGTGCTTAACTAAGAGATATAGGAACTGTAATCCTGTTGAAATTTTATTGTTAAAACCTGCTTATTGCCACAATCTCAGGTCTAAGACTTGTAGAGGTAATGGAGCCCTATAAGCTTACTCATGTGCTTTTTACCTTACTTACTTGAGTGTGCCAAGTGGTACACTAGCACAAATATTTCCCAAATCAAAGTTGTGTTAATATTATATTTCTTAGCTCTGTACCTTCAGCTTCTTTACTGTAATTCATGGTATGAGTGAGTTTCAATTTTTTTTTAATTCTTCTGCTTAGAAAATGGAGACATCTATTTTTAATTTTTCTCTTAAAAAGATTTATTTTGCCTTTTGAAATTTAAATACACTTAAGCATGCTGTTTCATGGAAAAAAAAAATAAAACTGTTTAGCCTGCAAACTTGTACTTTTTGCAAAATGAAAGAAAACATCTGTGAAATCTATGTGAAGTAGAGTTTCCAAATGTGAGAAAAGTCATCAGCCAGCAGCTAACTCAACAGGACAGTTTATTGAGCTGTGCTGGAAGGTCAGGCCCCCCCAGGCACTCAATAGTCATCTACGAGGACCAAACTTGCAGGCAAATTGTAAATACACATAACAAAAAAAAAAAAAAATTCCCTGCACTCCCTGATGACTATCAACTGTATTTCTGAGTGTAAATTATGTCTGTAAGATCACACACAGAGACCCAGGCCATGGGTACATTATGCAAGAAACTGCAGCTGGCAGAGTGCAGCAAGCAACGTGGCAGCAAGAGTAAGCAGGTTTGAACATGGAGTGAAGAAGCAAGAGACTCAGACCATGCCTATGAAGAGTTTGTTCCTTAACCTACATCTTAATGGTAGGGAAAGGAATTATAACCCAAATCTAATGATTTTGAATTTATATTTAATCTACTTGGCCATGATTGCAGGCCAATACTGTACAGGGGAGGGTGTGTTCCTAAAAGCAGAGAAATTTGCCTATGACACAAAAATGAGGTACTGGACTGTTTCATGGCATTAATGAAAAAAATATTTTATGTGGTTTCTAATGAGTTTTAACCTGTTCAGATAACATCACATAATAGTTTGACATATCTTGTAATTGTCTTCAGTAATTATAAACCAGCCTTAAGGGCAGCTGACTAACAGCATCTCCCAATGATTTTCTTGCATCAGCAGCAACAGAAACACATTGAAACTCCAGGATGAGAAGGTCAACTCCACTGTAATAGATGAGACCACATTCATCTCAGGCTTCATGCTTAACAGAGAAGCAGCTACAAGTTTTTGTTCTAGTAATTTTCCCAAAGAGGACCATTTTTCTTCCATGCTCTGTAATGCAGGGGTTTAGGATTCCTGCATGATTTCTATTTACACGGATGACTTGCCACAGTGCTGCTGGTCCTTTGCCCTTAAAGGCACCTTAAGAATTTAAGCTTTGCTAGAAATCACTTTGAAATGTATTTGCATTATACCTGTCCTACACACTAAAACAAGATTGAGTGTTTGCTACATTTTGTTGAACCTGAGTAGATCTAGTGTCCAGTGGAGCAGTGAGGCTCTTGGATTCTGACATTCATAAATGACTGATGGAGAAATCTGCTAACAGTGAACAAGATTTTTCTCCCACAAACTGCTTAGACATTAAACCTGAATGTTTCATTTATCTCTGAATATCTACAAAAAATTTTTAAATCCTCAAGGTCCCTGAAATATTGAATAATAAGCTGAATTTCTCCCAGAAGTTCTGATAAACCCCTAGGTGTTTGTAAAACACATTTGAATCATGTATGCATGAATGTTTTTCTCTGTACACAGTCCTGCCACAGTCCTGGATTCTACTCACCATCAGATCAGAGGTCAACAACAAATTTCCTCATGTTTCGGAGTGGAGGACAAAAATTTATGCTTAACTAAGAACATAAAAGGTAAGGACAAATAGTTGAGTGGGGAATCACAGCCCTTATTTAGTTGGGGAAAAGTTCTGCTTTTGATTTCAGGAGTGTTCCATATTTTCATTGGATTCAAAACAAGTCAAAACCCAGAAATTTTGCCATTTCATGGAGACAAATCCTGAGGAGTAAAACTAAAAACAAAATTATGAAAATACCTAACATTGGTTTTCATCTACATCAACATCTACAAATTTATTTCCAATTGATTTAGAAGACCAAAACAAATATTGGATTGATTTTTGAATGTCAAAGGGAGGGGTTCATAGCTTTATTAGCTGATGCTCTCATATTCTACAAAGAATGAATGCCATTCTCCTATTACTGCATTTTCTGTCTCTTTTTAAAAGGTATTTTAGGAGCCTCTTCATATCTGTATATGCAGTAAAGCTTAATTTAAATTCAAATATTTTCAGTTGAAAAGAACCAGGATATATAATTTATTTGTAAAAATACAATATCCATGCCAGCTAAATATATCCACTAACAAACATGTTAAGACATGTTGTTACACAATGGTTCAGCAAATCATTTAATATTTGACAATGATAATATTTGCAAGTAAAGGAAAAGTGGTGTTCTTTTGAACAGATCAAGCAATAACCAAACTTACAGGATCGGCTGAGTACCCTCAGATCAACAAATGACATGATAATCCAAACTTTAAGCAGACAGAATCTATAGCAAAAGTTATTATCAGGGAAAAAAGCAAGCATAGGCGGTATGGAAAACCAAAGCTATGGGTCTGAAAAATCCTTCTTGCTTCCATTTGTTTAACTGTGACTTACGAGGTGCATCCATCCCCACGACCAAAGCTCAGATTGTTGCTTTTCTCTAATCTTGAGCAGAGTTCACCAGGGATGTTGTGTACACTAGCCTGGCTTAACCCAGCCCGTTAAGAGGTTAACCGGTTAACTCTCATGGATCATGAGGGACATCATACATGGACATTTTTGGGTGCACCTACACAGTCATGCAGCACAGGAGGGCTTTTGGGTGCTTGCACTTGGATATGGCGAAGTTAGGACCAGGAAATGGAGCTCTGCAAAAATAGAACAGAGAAAAGCAGTGAGGTCATGGCTTTGGATTTTTTCACACCAAAGAAGCAACTTTCTCCTTTCTCTTCTTTGCCTCCCCTCTTACCAAGACAGAATGGCATCTGAAAAGGAAGGGAAGAAATAATATCAGACTGAACTCAGAGTTAGGGACATGCAAGCAAGTGCAACAGAGTTCAAATAGGGGAAGAGAAGGATAAAAAGGATAAACATTCTCATTTTCAGCTGAAGAAGTTTGAGCACCTTGAATGGCTAATTTTGTATTTTCTCTTTATGATTGAAAGGAGGAGGAGAAGAGCAGCAGCAGTTCTTTATGCACTTGAGTACACAGAGGTGGTGCATACTTCTGGAATAAGACACTGAAGTAGGTGGAAGCAAATAAGTAGGTGCAACAGCCTTCCCTTGTCCCCTGCTTGTGCACCCCGAATATTGTGTCATTTTGTTTCAGAGCTATTCCAAAGGTGGAGGCGAAGTTTTCCCTCTTGCACACACTTGGAAACTTAATATGCGGCGGGCAGGGCGCAGATGCAGCTGGAGGATTGGTAGGTCATGAGACAGCCCTCAGGCAAGTGAGTCTAAATGTTCAAACCACTGAATTATCACCATCTACAGCTGGATTTTGGAAGGCAGGAACAACCCCTGTTTCATCTTTGACAGAAGGACAGAGGTAACAACCTTTAGGAAAGGATTCAGAAGCACTGTCTCCCAAGAGAAAGAAAGCACATTCCAATAATGCTAATTAAGGTAAAAAATAGCCACTCAGCCTCCCAACTTTAGCCATTTATCTTTCCTGCATGGTGTTTTCAAGACTTAACTGTGAGGGATTACAGTTTTGAGTAACAAAATTTGAGTTGCAAATGTTTACTTTGCAGTTTTTTATCTGTAGAATGTGTCTGAGGAGAAGTTATAGACTTGTTTAGTTTCTGAAGCAGGAGCTGTTCCTGTAAAGATAAGAAGGCAGTAATGCTCAATAGTTTGAAGAATCTCCTACTAAACCATATTCTCTGCCTCTGCTCATATTTTAAAGGTAGCCTCCATTTTAGAAAATCTGTACTCACCTGACACCAGGAAAAGAAGTTGAACTTCACTTTGATCCTTCAAGACAGATAACGCTGGGTGTGGGAATAATGGGAGCATTGTACCTCTGTCTCCCTTGTTCTGCTGATCAGGAAAGGGGTACCTGGCAAGGGAGGTTAATTTTGCTGTCTCTAAGCATATGAAATCATGAGTGAGGCCTGAAAATATAATTTGTCTGACTTGATGCTCATGAGATTTACTAAAAAAAAAAAAAAAAAAAAAAAAAAGTTTAAATTCTCACCTAATCATTGGCAATAAGGTATAGGAACCACCAACATGGAGATGATGGACCAACAGGCTGCCAACCAAACTAAAATGTCAAGAAAAGGACATAATTTGTCCCTGCCACATTGATGTGCATTGATGTCTCAGAAAAAGGGAGAAGTGGAAAGATATGCTTGTCACTCTTAGAGGAAGTTCTGCAAAATCAAAAGAAAAATTTGTTTTCATAACAAGCTATCTGTTTTCATTACAAGCTAGCTCACTGGTGCTCACCCCCGTGCTCAGCCGCGAGCTCTTGCCCCACGGCTACAGCAGCAGGAAACAGGTCAGATACCATCTTCATCATGCTGGAGTTCCTGAAGTGTTGGCAGCTGTCCCATGGTCTGCTGCACATGCCTGTCCTTAGAGAAGACTCAGCAGAGAACAGGATGTGGAATCTGGGAGCAACACGCTTCCTGCTCCCCTTCTGAGGCTGTCCTGTGCACTTCAGCTGCAGCAGGGAGCAGAGCACCACAGCTGCATCTGTAAGGCAGAGCAGAGCAGAGCAGAAGAAGATGTGTTTGCTACCTTATGAATCAGAGGAATTACTTCCAGCAGCACAACAGAACAATTGCATTTTAAATCAGTGAATTCAATTTGTGGTAGAATTTGCATATGCTTTTTGTGATGTATTCTTCCCAATATTTACAGGAAAAGTATATAAGAAAGCAATATTCATTATCCTAATTACAAAACTCTTTTGAATCAATTACTAAAAAAAAAAAATATAGTGGCAAAATTTCCTTTTCCTAATGAAAGCTTTCTTAAACCAGCACTTTCAGAATGCCTATGGTCTTATTTTAAATAAAATCATCCTTTCTGAATGATGCAAAGATTTCTCTGAGTGTGTTCAAAATACAATAAATATTTACAATATTACTTTGTTGCATAAACAAATGCAGAAAAATTATATGTGAATGCAGATATTTTTCTGCAAGGAGTGGAAGTATATCCAACAACCTATACTATCAGTTGCCTTTTCATTCCTAGAAGATTACTGGATTTGACTTCGTGAGTTTGTGTTGTGAAACCACAGGAAGACATGATCCTTAGTCCAAAGATGAATAGTTCAATGGTACCTTGGTTGCTGCTGTATCTTAAAGCACTTCTCAGAAATTGTAGAAATGTATCAGAAGTAGTAGGGCTGGCATAGGGAAGGCCAGTGGTCACAAGCCAGTAGTAAAAGAGCAGGCAATCAAAAGAATCATAAGAGACACCGACAGAGAAGAAAGCAGAAATTTTCAGTTACTACACTGGCTACTCCTTCAGCACAGCAGTTGCAAAAATGGCAGGGAAAAAGTCAAGGCACTTCCATAACTTGGTGGATGTGTCTGGGGTAAGTGTTTGAGATTCTTCCTGCAACATTAGAGCAGCATGAAGTACAGCACTTGAAAGCATGTCTGCTGAGGGTATTTTCAGCTGAAATAAAGTTACTGTTTGAAAAAACAGACGTTAGTCAACAGGAGGCTCAGAAGTGCCAATTTCAATCAGAAATATTACTTTCAAATACAATTTGCAGCTCTTGCATGGTGAGAAGTGATTCTCAGTAGGTGAACTCTCCGGGTCATCTATAAATAAAACAGCATCTTATGCAGCCCTGATTTCTAATCAGACATAACATCTTTCTGAAGACTTGAGTTTGACTTCTGGCAACATTTATGGATAAACTATGTTTTAAAAAAGTAACTGGTTTATAATAGATTATATATTTTACAATGAAAATAATATTTATAAGAAAGTATTTCTATGTTTCTTCTACTGTTACTCCAAAGGGATTTGAACTTCCTCAAGAAAAAAAAGTTCTAGAGTCATGCTTAATGTGTGAGTTCTTGTGAAGGCATGTTCCCTTCTCTTGAATCTATTTGTAGGTACCAAATGTGAAAGTGAAACAGAAGCTTGAAAACTTCATTATTTATAGAAATTGAATGTTTTTGAAAATAAACAACTTTCACAGAAGAAAGTTTCTCCAAACTCTACATTCACTCTTAAGCAGACATCTGAGTCCAATTCTCATACAAAATTACATAGGAAAATTGTCTCCATAATTTCTGATTCAGATAAAATATTAAGACCTAGTACAAAACCATCAAAAATATTTTTTGTGAAAAAATACAACACAACTGCTTTTTTTGTTCTTACTTTTCTCCACCACTGCTGAGCAGATTTTATGCAGCATCAAAATCTGAAAAGCAGTGTAGACTAAATGTGGGTAGCAACTTTACTACTTGGGAGTGATGGAAGTAGCTAAAGAAGTAGCTGGACATAAAAACAGCTTAAAAACTCCTCTATAGAACACTTAGAGTAAGAAATTTAACTTCCTTGAGCAATAAATACTCTACACATGTGTCATCAGCTAACTTAACGAGGGTGCTTTCAAACCTATCATCCAGATCATTTAGGAAGACGCTGGATAGGGTGGGTGCAAGTATTGATCCCTGTGTGACAGGCAGCCAGCCTGAGTAAAAAGCATCAATCAGCACCCTCTGATTTCAGCCTGTGAGCCAGTTTTCAATCCGTCCCACTGACCACCTGCCCAGTCAATATCTTGCCAGCTTGCATAGGAGGAGGCCGTGGCAAACAGTGTCAAATGCCTTGTTGAAGACCAGGGGTTTGAACTGCTTTGGCTGTCTCTTCTCAGCCTGTGAACTCTGCTGCATCTCCAAAAAGCATTAAAGAGATTTAGAGGACACTGAAATGTTATCAGAACAAGTTAAGGAAATTAAGGTCTTTATCCATTTTGGAAATTTCTTACATTACACACATTTGGGAATAACTTGTAGAATTTAGAACAAAATCAAGGCATTTTGATACTGAGTCTTGTGTATCAAGAGAAGATGTAGAAAATCTGAAATGGAATTAGAACTCTAGCTGTGAAGTCCTTTTCTAGTTTTAATTTTTTATTAACTTTACTGTAAATCTAGTTCTCAAGCCCCTCCAAAAATTTGGCATTAGTTGGTCCTAAGTATCAACAATTATTATTATTTTCTCAAAGTCTACTAACTTGCACTTTGCCTATTTAAATACAAATCACAATTTTGAATTATGTTATATTGTTTGGACCAGATACCCCAGAGATTAAAATTCTTAAGCTATGAGAAATATTTTCAGAATGCATGTCAGGAAATGTTCAGGTCTTTTCCTTTTAAATTATTTTACCTCTATGTTTTCTGACAAACTAGGTTAAATTATAAAAGACTTAATGATATTATTCTGCCTAGCAGTAGACTCCAAATATTTTTGATTATTGTTCATTCATTATAAACATTATTTTTCAGGGAAACAACAATTCAAAGGTACACAATGTCACTTATACAAAGCAAGACAAAAGCCAAGATTCAATAATAAATTTGGGTGTTGACCAAAATTTTGACTATATGAACCTAAATGATGAGACTTTATTTAAGGATATGAAGTTACAGAAACAGAAATTCAGGAAGAAACCATCTATCATGTAAAGCAAGTGCATTTGTCACAATCCTTTTAGTTATATTTCTTTTTATGGAATAGGTACTTATATGTTCATATCCCTGTATGTTCATTTATATACCTGTGTGTATATATAGGTCTGCACCTGTTGTTTTCCACTGTAATTTGGTACTAGTGAAATTAATGCAGCCTCCTGGTGTTAAATTGTGCAGAACTTCCATAACTATTTGACTTACTATAACCATATTCTCTTTTCCTCCTTTGAGGAATTTCCCAATCATGTGATACCATGAAGCAGGGAAAATGTTAAAAAAGTGGCGATGGTATATTAAAACCAAAGCATTATAGACTCCCTCTTTGCTGCTCTGCAAGCAATCAGAGAGTATCATTGATATGAGATATACAAAGATTCACAGAATTAAACTGCATAATATTATGCATGGAACTGAGTGAGTGTGGAGGGTGGAAAAAAAGCCATAATAATTCAGTTTCAAACTGGTATCTCACTTTCACTCTAACCATCACTTTGAGTGTAACTGGCTGGATGTGCAGCATCCAAATTTCTCTTGCAAGTGATTTCCAGTAATGATGGGACCAAGAAAGCAAGCCTCATGAGAAAGCTATCTAATTTATAAAGTAATGCAAGTCTTTTCATATAACAAATATTTAGCTTTGATGTGAAATAATGTTCTGTGGGTTTTTTTTCTAATTACTTACATGCTTTGAGCATTAAGCCAGGTTCTTTCCATTTCTTGAATCTCCACATTTAATGAAGAACTGTGTTTAATAGCTAAAAATATGCATGTTTAATTATGTTTTAGGCATTTTTTCCTGGTGGAAATTAAGTTCTGAGTGAGGCACTTAGGCTTCCAATAAAGATGAAGAGGAGAATTAGCTATTTCAGAATAGGATCCAGAAAGGAAAAGACACTGGTAAAGGGCAAGTCTGCATAGCACGCTGAGGAACAGTACATTTGAAATAGTGGTTTGCTGAAGAACAGGGGCTCCACAAGAATAATTTATTTTCAAAAGGTCCAAGTGAATACATATATAAATGGTGGCAGAAAATTCTATCCAGTCTTTTATATGGCTGTGGGGTTTAGTGTTCATGAGAAGAAAGAGAAGGGGAGAGAGAAAGAGTGGTAGGGAAAGAAAGAGAAAGAAGATAGGTGGTATTTTACATATCTTTTAGAAAGTGTGGCCTGCTTGGGTCCAAAATGCTCCTTGCTAAGAGAGGTTTAAAGCTATAAAGCTTCATTATAAGGCAGCAAGGCCATACATTCAATAAACAATGACTAATGTATGTGGTTAGATCCCATTTAACTGTCCCTGTCCTGTGTTAGCTCTGAAATTCATAAGTGAAAGAGGGACTTGGTGCCATAAGCTGATGTGCTGCAGGATTATGTTGGGTTTGCTCTCCAAAGGCTTTTTTTGTACTTTAAATCAACAATGACACAGACTTGCCTTGCTCAGATGAAGAACCCATAAACTCATCTGCCTTCTGTTTTTAATCCTTGGAAGTAAAATGTGGCCAGAATATGCCAAGAGCACCTCTTCATATACTTGCTTTGCTTCTGTTCCCTCAAATAACCCACACCTTAGTTCTTACACGACCCTCCTGGGAGGTAGGTTTAGTCAGTTTGAATCCCTCAGGCAAAGAAGAGAACTGGATCCAGAGTATCTCTTTCCTGGTTGAATGTTTGAATGTCTGTGGCCACTGCATTTCCCCTCAGCTGCAACTGGAAAGAAAGCAGCCACAACATTTTTGTGAGGTTGTGTCAGCCTGTGTCAGACCCTACAGAAGCCTAGGAGAGAAATGCCTTTTTTTCACATCTGCATCAGGTTTAGGTGAGAGATAAGGATCTCCTGAGGTTGGGGAAGCCCTGGGGATTCACTGAAACAAAATTTTAAGAGTTTAGAGAACGTTAAAATCAATCAGGGAGAAACCAACTGATCTTAACAGCCTTCAGGTTTAGACATCATTGAGTGGGTAGTATAAGGGGAATTTTTTTGGCTTAGGCATCTCAGATCTGCCTGCTTAGGTCCTCTACTACATCTAATGGAAAGATCCTGTTGAGGACTGAATCAATTTGTTGAATACTTGTACAGTGTAATGGTCAGATGCCATAGGTTTCTAGGATTTGCATTTAATTCTGTTCTTGCAAAATATATTTCTGTCAAAAAGGGCATTTCCTCAGAGAATATTTTCATTTTTAAATAAAATATATACAAGTCTAAAAAATAAACTGTTACTATTAGAAATATGGCTCTGATGAATACAATAAAATGCTCCAATAAAATGCTTCAGAGAAATTTACTTTAAGTGCCTTATCCATCAGATATCCAAGTGATTTTTCTTCTTTTGCTATTTGAACACAGTCCATAATTAATTGCTGTAACATATACTTAGTGGCATATACTGATAAGAACTACAAAAGTGTAGGGTTAAGTATATCTGCCAACCATATACATTTGCAGAAAGAATAGAACAAAAAGACAACATATTATTCTGTTTTATAACTTAAAGAGTAAATTTTTGCTGCAAGCATAAGGTTATAAATAGAAAAGAAATTTAATTTCTGCAGACATTTGCCAATCTTACTTTTGTGTTTAAAATTTTAATTAAATGATATGAAATTAAATGTAAAAATATTTATAAATAATAAATAATTTACTCAAACATCTAAAAGTATTTTGAACAAGGACTGATAACTTTTAAAAACAAACTTAAAAATTCAGTTATGAGGGGAAAACAAAACACTGAAACATGCAACATGGAAAAAATTTCCAGCTTGTGTGATTACCCTGACTTGTTATATTGCAAATGATGCCTCATAAAAAATATAATGCATAGAATTCTGCTATAACAATATTCTACTTCAAGATTTTTAACTCTCTGCTTACATAATGCTTCTAAAGACCTACTGGATTTAAGATGAATGAAAAATGAAATTGATGATTTTGAGTTTCTGGGATATGACTGGAGCATGCCATTGTGTCAAGCTGCAGATGTATGGCATGCACAGTGGGCTAATGCACATTTATTATCTGAATAATAATATATCACTATTATATCTGAATAATATTATATCAGTAATAATTGATTTGAAGCCTTTGAACACTGTTTCTCAGCATTGTTAATCATCATTTCAGTGTCTGAGGATAAAAGGACACTGAAAAACAAATAAATCTTACATTTTCTTCCTGAAGCTTTATACATTCGACTTCATTCTTAAATTTCCTTACTAACTGTATTATAATTTCTCTCTAGAATGTCTTGGTCATTCTTTTTTCTTACGTTATGGTATAGTAACCAAAAAGAAAAAAAGGAAAAAAAGAAAAAGAAAAAAATAAAAATAAAAAGAAAAAAATAACAAAAAAAGAAAAAAATAACAAAAAAGAACAAAAAAAGAACAAAAAAGGAAAAAAAAGAAAAAAAGAAAAAAAAGAAAAAAAGAACAAAAAAGAACAAAAAAGAACAAAAAAGAACAAAAAAGAACAAAAAAGAACAAAAAAAAAAAAAAAAAAAAAAGAAAAAAAACCCAAAAACCCCCAACCAAAATCCAAGCTAATGTTTCTAATGTTAGATAAGTACATCTGCC
Source organism: Vidua chalybeata (assembly GCF_026979565.1). Classification (NCBI taxonomy): domain Eukaryota; kingdom Metazoa; phylum Chordata; class Aves; order Passeriformes; family Viduidae; genus Vidua; species Vidua chalybeata. The sequence continues at coordinate 10,617,081 of NC_071534.1, read as the reverse complement.
TGATTTTTTTTTTTTAATAAATATTTCTTGGAAGGACATCTAAAAAAATTAATTATAACTTCTGCTCGTAGGGTTGGGTTTTTTTATACTTGTCCTCTTTTTCACCAGAATTATCAATCAATATTACTGCGACACAGTGGGAAACTCTCCAGCTGTCCGAACTAATATTTCCAGCGCTGCCTTTCAAAGGCGAGCTCTGGCTGCTGCTGGCTGGCTGTCCCACACCGGGGCCATCACATGCCTCCCTCCCTCCCTCCCTCCCTGCTGCCGGGCGAGAGCTCCCCGAGCCTCACATGGCCAGCTCGGACACACCACAGGTTTAGCTGGCCTCTCCTGCGATTGCTTGAGCTGATGTCACGAACACATGATCTCCCAAGAACTGTACCAGTGCCAGTCAAAATATTTTCCTTGTTAATGTGATATGCTTGCTTAGGAACGGCATCAAATATGACTGATTTTTTCTGCTAAAAGGAAGGGGTAACCAGCTAATCAAAATTTATTGTCCTGCTTTAAATGTATTTATTCATGCTGTGAAGGTATCTCATTTTGGTTTCATCAAATCATATTTTTTGAGTATTCACTTCAAAGCTGCAGCCAGGTGAACACCAGTTATTAGGCACTGGTGTTATAAGCTGGGGAAGACTAAGTTATGCCTCTCTGCTAGCTTATCTGGAGAACGGCTTCATGTCACAAATGAAAATTAATTTCTTGACATTACTTTCCTGTTAACTGGCTACAGATCCACATTGCCATAGTCTGCATGACTGTCAGAGTTCTCTCAGCAGAGGCTTAGCTCTGGAATAGCAAGGGCTTTGCAGGTCAAGCATGCTGTGTGTTGGCAGAAATACAAGACCCAGTTCTGAGATGAACTTCTGTCACCACCATGAAAATTACAGTGAGTATTGTTGGAAAAAAAATCTGGTTTTAAGATTTACTTTCTTGAGTTCCACACAAGAGGCATAAGGCATAAGGACATAAAAGGCATAAGGACATAAGTAAAATCCAGCATCTGATATATCAGTAAATATTTATGTTTACTGTTTGAGTTGGTTACAGATTTTCTTAAAATAAATAAATAAATAAATCAGATTTAATTTGTTAATACTGGCTCACTTGAAACACTTTATCCAGGTTCACCAACTTTTAGCAAATCTAGTGACACTGAAAGACATCCCAGCAGGTGACTTCTGGTATGAGGGTCCCAGAAGATCTGGTTCTCCTTGTGGAGGGCAGAAGGGTCTAACCTAGATTAGGGATAGGGGCTGCTGGCAGCTGGGTTTATGCGGTTTCAATTAGTAGACTAAACATAGATTCCAGAATGCTGGAAACCTGCAGAAGAATACAGAAACCAGAAGTTTGTTTGTTTTTTTTTTTTTTTAGGGGGAGTGAATATTAAATATATTTTAAGTTCTGCTCTCATTTTAAGAAATGAGAACATGATCTGAATGTGAAATCCTGCTTTTCAAAAAATGCTTATCAAAACAGCTGAACACCTCATGACAATTCATCACACCTAATAATCAGCATAAAATAACCCTTTATACCCTGTCTTTTCAAAATGCCTAAATTGAAATGTCAGTGTGGATTTGAGGTTCAGTTCTCACCAGTGGCTACAGGTAAGACTGGGTATGTTACAGCAGGAAGAGTAGAGGACTGTTCACACTGAAATGCTACAGTCATCTCATTTCATGTGTAAAAACATCCCCTCTGTTCTTCCTGTAGCTGAACTACACAGGATATTATACTTACCTGGGGGCAAGAAATGTATAAAAAGGACTTTTTCACTTCAAGACAAATGTGGGAAATCGTTAAATAGTTGCAGAGTCTCTCAATTATGCCATAAGCCCAGATTTGGAAAACAAACAAATAAGAATCGCCGATTAAAATAATTGCTCTCCAAAATACAGAAACTCTGTGGGTTAAATTTGAGTACTTCTAATCATTCCTGCCAGGGCATGTGAAAGATATTTCTCTCCATTATACTTACAATTCACTCAGCAAGCTTCCAATAAAAAGAGAACACAATGTAGAAAGTAAATCCACTGTCCATAACTAACCACACATCATGAACTTTACATTCAGAAGCCCAAATTTTTTGAGATGTTTCATGTTTTATTTAATGCAAATCATTCCATTTCCCTATCAAGATGCTTTTTTGATAAAGAAGTGAGTGAAATACTTTCCAGAGCCCTTGGCATACAACTTTTATAACCCAGTTAAAGAAATTGCTTGGACTCCAGGAAACAAAGGATGTTATTTTTGTTCTGTATTTGCACAGCCCAAATTTTCCAGTATTTAAATCATTTCACAGAATGTGTAAGGTTGGAAGGGAATACAGGGGGTCATCTGGTCCCACCTCCCTGCCCAAGTAGGGTCATCCTACAGCACATGGCACAGGGTTGTGTTCAGATTGTTCTCCAGTGAGGTAGACTCCACAACCCCTCTGGGCAATCTGTTCCAGCGCTCAGTCACCTGCACAGTGAAGAAGTTCTTCCTTATATTGCTTGGCACCACTGAGCAGAGGCTGGAAACATCTTCTGACATCTCCCTTCAGACACTTAAACAGATTGATGAGGTCCCCTTTCAGTCACCTCTTCTTGTGGCTGAACAGGCCCAGCTCTCTCTGCCTTTTCTCATAGGAGAGAAGCTCCATTCATTCCCTATATCACCTACATGGCCCTCTGCTGGACCTGCTCCAGGAGCTCCATGCCTTTCCTGTCCTGAGGAGCCCAGAACTGGACACAGCACTCCAGATGTGTCTCACTAAGGTGTGGTAGAGAGGCAGGATCACATCCCTTCACCTGCTGGCACTGCTCTTCCTAATGCACTCCAGGATACCACTGGACCACCAGGGCACTGCTGGCTCATGGAGGGTTTGCTGTTCACCAAGACCCCCAGGTCCTTCTCTGCAGGGCAGCTCTCCAGCAGGTCAGCCCAGCCTGTGCTGGTTCATGGGATTATTCCTTCCCAGGTGCAAGACGCTTTTGCCTTTGTTAAATTTGCCTTTACATTTGCCTTTGTTAAATTTTAGAAGGTTCTTTGCTGTCCATCTTTCTAGCCTGTTAGGGCCCTTCTGAATGGTTGGGGTATCCGAAGGGCGGTATTGGCCATTCCTCCCAGCTTTGTGTTGCCAGCAAGCTCGTTGAGGAGGCACCTATCCCTTTATCAGTTATGTGAATATACTGTGGAAGTTCCATGACAAATTTGTCCATGCTGCTGTTATTTTGTGCTTACAGTAGTTAACTGTACTTCCTTCTTGCCTGGATGGATCATAGTGGAAGGTACAGTCATTGATTTACTGAGATTCTCTCTATATATGATTGAGAAATATAGATTATATGCTCACAACCTGTTGGGATCTGTGATACTTAAATACTCCCAAGATTGTAGGAAGTCTCTGTCTTTCAGCCCCGCTGCTGCAGGTCTGTCTTGCAGGACAGCTTGCGGGGCTCTGCCCCTTAGTGGGATGTTACAAACATTATATACGAGAAACTATGTGTGCTATATTTACAATAACGTGCCAATAACTATCGCCCATGTTGAACAGTGTGTCCCCAGCCTAAGCCAGCAGAAAAATGCCAACACCACAGTGAAACATGGAGGGCATGAAGAAGAAGGACAAGGCACGCCCAATTTCCTCCATCTTGCCCCCTTATCTAGAATCCTAAAATTCTACTTTTGCACCCGTGCCACACTAATTACTACTTATATCAAACACTCAGAGCTTGTAATTCATCCTGTAAGATTGAAAACTCTTTTCCATGGACAGAGATCAGAGACAGTGTCTCTCGGGGCTCTGTACGGGGGGGTTCCTGACCCCCAGCCAGAGAGGGATGCCCTGGATTCCCACAACACCCTACAGACCATAGACCTGTAGTAAAAGCCACTAACTACACAACAGGAGTCCCAAGTTTAAATCTTGGTGTAATGATTTCAAATGAGGACATAAGCCTGTATTTCTTCCATGTCAGTATCTTATGAACAGTATCCTTCTCAAAACCAGTTATGTATGTAGCCTGAGAAACTGGGGAACTAGCTTTAGAATCTGAATCGGAAACAACAGAATTGCGAGCCCTGACCCTATCAGCAAGACTAGGGTCATAATTATAAAACTATTCCTTATTAAATTGAGAGGAAGGATAATGTTCATTCATTATAACACAATCCCCCTCCCCACCACCTATTACCCCCAAAAAATTCTCCCCAAATACAAATTTCATTCCTTCTGGAATCATGAAATGTGCTGCAAATCTGGAAATACTGTTGCTGGAGGCAAAGTGTTGATGCATTCTTGAAGTTGTTAGGAAGCTGAGCAATGCAACATCTTGAATAGGGAATGGGAAGTGATTGGGACCTGATAGATGAATTAGAGGTAAATGTAGTGACTCACCTAATTGAGGAAATGCCTGTCCCATCCCATCTAGCTGGAGCTCTGCTCTAATCCCAGCTACAACCAGAGATATAATGCTTTATACCAATGCAGCCTGGAGATGACAAGCATGTGGCAGCAGTGAAGATTTTCAAATGATTTGTTATCTCCTTAATAAAAGTCCATGGGAAAAGTGAATTAAGTATTTTCTACCCTGATTACACAAAATCCTAATTTTGAGATCTGTGATGGATATTTGCTCTGTTCCAAAGTAACGAGTTCACTGTAGTTCTAAAAGTTTTTATGTTCAAAGTTAAAGCAAAAAAACATATATACCATCTTATAGTATAAGGATAAAGTAAAAATGTAGAATTACCTTTTTTGCAAAACCCCATTCAGGAAAACAAACTATTAAGAGTTGCAGACTGATAGCAATCTGAGAGAGTGAATAAAAACAAAACATTAGTCATATTTACATTAAAACTACCCTATGGGTACTACCAATTAGAAAATTGTGTGCAAGAATGAGGGAAAAAAAATTTAAAAAAAAAGGCAGAGAAAAGTGAGATTTTTGATAAAGATGAAAATGGGTATATATGACATCCTACTACATGAGATGTTAATTCGGTTATAGCTGAAAATAATTATTGATTGCTCACATTAGAGTCACCTATTGGCATTAACTGGGTCTTTTGTTCAGTTGTTCAACCCAAGAAAAATTATCTCTAGCATTTGTGATTAAAAAAACCCAAAACTTTGCAAATGTACAGATTTATAAATTGTATTTTCACTTGTAGAATTTTAATCAAAATGAACTCAACTGTGATAGCTAGATGTTTTGCTTTTAACTCTAACAGAATTAAGATTTGACCTTAATTTTCTGCACATTCCTTTTATTTGGTGCTGTTGTATTAATTTTGATCCAAATTTATCTTCTGTTTAATTTCATGATGAATTTAAGATTCTGTATAAGCAAGAGAAAGGGAAATCTTTGAGACTTCTAATTTCAACCTGTGATCATTATATAAACAGACTAGAAGCCAGAAATGTTTCATCCTGCTCTACCGCCAAAGAAAATCTCTTATGATTGTTGATGGAGACAGATTTAATTACGGCACAGTTTCACAGAGACCTGAGCGTATGAGCACAGAGTGGACATGAAGTGTTGTCAAGGTCCATTTGGCAGTGTTTCAACTGCCAAGGGCAAGACTAGAGATAAAAGAAAAGAGTCAAAAATCCTAATCAATGCATGAAAGCCTCACTTAGACCAGGCTTGCTGGCAGACCTAGATCAGACTCATTATTACTTTTTCTATTTCTAGTTATAGAAGAAAAAGGAGGCTTGCCTGTGAATGCTTAAAGAAAAAAGAAAAAGAGATTCTGAAGAAAATCCTTTAGCCAGGGAATACAAGACCTTTTTTCCCTTAAATTCAAGCTTACTTGAACACTAAGAATTTTAGAGTTAAACTTAAGTAGCTTGTGTACTGGAGATTCCATCAGATTTTGCTTCTGTCCTCTAAATCCTGATGGCCCTGAGGAATAAATCCCTTGTTGACTCAAGCAGAGTCACTTGATAGCTGAGTTTTTGGATATAAAAAATAGGTGTTTCCTTTAACTGCTGATTTCAGCAGCAACCTATAGGTATGAGACTGCTGAGACATTTTTGTGTAAGTCTGTGCACTTTGTTAGAATGTATGAATTTCTTTAAGGACAGGGAAGACAAAAAACCTGCTTCTTCAAGAGAAGGGAGAGAAAAGGAGCTGTCTTCTCCCTTCCCTTCACCTCTCTTCCCCACAGAAATGAAGGAAGGGTGCACATGCACTTACTTCCTACATTCCTCTCTCTTGAGGGTCAAAAGTCTTCTTAATAAGAAGATGAAAACATCTCTGTAATCTACTCTTCTTTCCCTCTTAACCAGGAAATTACTCTCTTTGCTTAGCTAACACAAGTTTTGTGACCCCCAGCCTGTTTTTAAAAAGAATTGAATTTCCCAAAATTTAAAACATATTTTTAAAAATAAATCACGCTCATATTTTGGAATGTGATTACTCAGACACAGTTGCTGGTAGGGAAGTGTAAGGTAAAATAAGCTTCAGAATTGTGGTTTTCATTGGCTGTATAAAACCTTTGGCGTTAGAAGGCCCAGATCAGTAGCTTGGTTAATGCTAGGCAAAGGCAGCTGTTTTGTCAGAAAATTGTTTCATAGAGAGCCTGCATGTGGTGATTTTTCACCAGGTTCTGGGGAAAAAAAAAGAAAAAAAGGTTAAAAATCAGTGGATCTCTGTTTTCTCCATATTGCTCAAAGTGCAAATGACCTTTCATTATTGCTACAGAGCTCTCTGAAGGCATTCTTTCTTTGACATTATCTAATATTATTACTGAGAGAAAATAGAGGAACATTTATTGTACACCATCTATACTGTATATCTGATACTTCCTGTGTCTCTTAATAACTACAACACTGACGCATTTCTTTTCTCTGGAGCAGCTGAGTAAAATTACATGGTCATTAAATTATCTTTTTCAAATATTTTTCAATAGCCCCTTATTATCAGCTTTCTGAGTGTTTATATAACCTTACAATCTGCAATAGCAAAACTAATTTTTGATGTTACATTTCAAAATTCATCATGAAATTTCAATACAACACACTTACTTGTCTCATGAAATAGACTCTGGAACTATTTCCCATTAATCTGATGGGAATTTTGCTATTTTAATTCAGTGGGACTGGGACAGGACCAAAAGATATTCTTTGCCCTAGGAATAATTCAGAATACAGATTTACTAACTTATTTTCTGATAAAACCTTTGGGATTTGACTTCTCCTTTTTGAAGTGATCAGTTTAACTGTCAGAAAACAACCTTTACTTCTACTTTACTTGTTGTGTAAGCTATGAAAGGAGGAAGTGGGATTGAAAATTGCTGAAGAAACCTGCCAGACCAGAGGAGGGGGATTTTCTGTAGTCATCCAGTCCAAAATTCCCACACTTCCAAGGGCAATATATCAATGCCTACTCCTATTCCTGCCCGTCCATGTTTCCTTTCCTTACCATGGCATATGCATCCTCATCTTAGTCCCTCATTTCTGTAGTGATAAAATTCTTCTGCCCTCATTATTGAGAAGCCTTGAGACAACTCAGTTTCATAAATCTTCTTTTGCTTTTGTTCTGTATCTTTTTTTTCTTCATACTTTACAAAGTTTATGGCAAAATAACATTGACATATAAATATGTCTGGAGCTTTCAAGACAGAACTGAAAACATGACTCTTAGTCTGTAGTTGAAACCTGGTAATCAGGTGACAAATATCCTTTGACAGATGCATATGCACACACCAGACCAGATTATGAATTAGTCTCCAAAAGGGATTTTTTATGGTTATGTCTGAGCCGCTCAGGCTGTATGAGGAGACTTGACAGAAATAGTTTATATTAGCTAAGTATTAAAAATAAATCTTTTAATTCAACTGGATTTCATTTTTACTAATTGTAAATCTCCCCTTAAAAGAGGCAGTGTAAAATATCCAAGAAGGTGTGAATTTGGATTTGAAAACAAAAACTGTCTGCGTATGTTTATCATGAGTTCTATTTTAATGTTTTGGTTATGTCTTGAGGGTTTTTTTTATACAGTAACTGATCGCCAGTTGCAGAAGAAGCCTACCTGCTATCTATAGTATAAAGCCGCTCTTTTCTCCATGATACAACCACAGGAGACTGAGGAATTGTGACCTGCTCTTGGTCCCTCTTGCTGGGCTGTTTCACTGGATGAAAAGTGCATCAGCAGAATTTAGACAGAAGTATTCATCTATGAAGATTAGTGAGAACATAAAAACACATTTCTTCCACATTTATTTTAAATAAGAATTACAGAATCACAGAATCAGCTGAATTGGAAGGGACCCACAAGGATCATCGAGTTCAACTCCCTGCCCTGCATGCACTATCCCCAAGAATCACATCAGTGCCTGAAAGTATTGTTCAAACTCTTTTTGAACTCTGTTAGGTTGGTGCTGTGACCACTTCCCCAGAGAGTCTGTTCCAACCACCCTCTGGGTAAAGAACATTTTTCTACTATCCAACCTAAACCTCCACTGACACAACTTTCCTCAAGTCCTGTTATTTGTCACCACAGAGAAGAGTTCAGTTTTCCCTTTTCTCCAGGAAAATAGTTTCATGGTCATGGATTAATCAGTAAGATACTGATAGAAAAGTTCTAGTTCTCTATCTTTCAAATGCAGTTTCAAAGACTATAATTGTTATTTGTTCTCCAAGATTGCTAAAGTATCACATATATTCAACCTTCCTGTATGACTATACAAGATAAACACTTTAAAATGGCACAGAGGAACAAATGAGAGAGATTAAATTGTGGTCTCTCAGAGGAATGTTGAACATCATGTGACTATCCACACTGCAGATGAAGAATTATTAAGATGACCTTAGGAGAGCACTTAAAAAAAATCTGCTAAAGAATGATAGTTTTCTGTGGACACACTCTCTGAAAATGTTTAACTCATTGTGTTGCAGGGGAAATGATGAAAAAAATTAAGTCCAGCATGACAGAAATACTCAGCTCAAAATACTCAAAAGGGAACAAATAATTTATGTCCAACTTACGAACCTAAATGGCTGAAAGAAGTAATAAATACCTTTGAATTACAGACATCCCCTAAAAAGAGAGAGATATTGTAAACACACGTGATAGCATAATTCACCACATATGCTGCAAATGCGTTCTTAGTTCATCATATTACTGAAAGATGCAAACACTTTTGACATTAAATAACACTACTGAAACTTAAAAATAGGAGTCTTCTAAATGTCATTGTGTGTTTACTAAAGAATACCATACACAGAACCACAAAATTTGAGAAAGCCATCCATAAAACAGAAGTTCAATAATTTCTACTGCAAAGTGGTGGACATGCCTGCTTTTACATGACTGCATCATGACCTGCATCATGTATTTCAAACTAACAGCACAGAGGACCACTCTAAATGTGTCTGGCCTCGGGTTGAGACTCGCTGGCTGAGGCCCTGCTGGCAGTGCACTCATGAGTAGCAGGTGAGCACAATGGCAGGATATTCACTTTGCTTCTTGGGAGATTTTCCCTATGTGATTATTGCACAGATGATGAATGAAAGGTCTGGGAATTAGGATGGCATTTCAGTACTGAGAAACTTGCTCTTGTTGTTGCTCAGTTGGGGAACATCACCCTCAACTCTCAAGCTGTGTAGTGCACCAAGTTCAGACGGAGTGCCCCACAGCAGCCATACCAAAGATATTTCATGGGCTACCAGTCATCTGCTGGGAGGAAGATGTAGCTTGACCTCCTGGAGGTTCTGTAATATCTACAAGCCAGGCCTCTCACTTCCCAAGAAAGTGCTCTAACTTCCTCACTGCTCAGCTATAACGTAGGTAGAGTTACCATGTGCTTCTCTCCTGGCAAATGAGATCCCAAGTGGCTAGAGGTTCCTACCATCAACAAAGGCTTCTTTAGGGTAAAAAGAGAGTGTCCAGCTTAGCAAGATTTCTGTCTCCAGTGAACTTCACAGGGTGTTTTCTCACCTAAGTTTTTCAGACTACTAGCTCAGTAGCAGGCCAGCCACTGAATCTGAGGGAAATAGTGCTTCACTGAAGTGACCTAACTGGAAAGGTACTCAAAGTATATTCTTGACTTTATAATTTTATACCTGCACAACACATCAGAATACAGTGATGTCCAGAGTGGACATGAGAGCTGTACTGTAACTGTACTGTATTGTAACTGTATTGTAAAATCTGCATATACTACAGCAAAAAAACAAAGAAACAAAAAAAAAAACCCAGAAAGACTCACAAACACAAGTTCTTTTCTGCTGTTTTTATAACAGCTTCCTCAACAAAATAAATTTTGTGGTGAAAAATCTGTTTAAAACATGATGGCCCATGGATAAATTGTAACACTTTTGTACAAGTCATCCTCTCCTCCCTCCAAAAATTAAAACAACTAACTTTTCTTTTCTGCCACAGCTTGTGTCATAAACACAGCTTGAGACAATAACATTTGTATCATGTTTCGGAGCAGAGGAAAAAAGAAAGAGTGTGATAGAATGGGGATTGTTAATGGACTGTCAGTATAATAGAAAACATTCCTGCTCCTGAAAGCTGGGTGCTCTTCTCTGCCAGCTCAAAAAAAAATAGATAATTTTTTAGGTTTGCAACAAGACTATCAGGTTTTTTTCTGCATTTAATTTTTTTTAGCATTTGCATAGATATAATTTTTTTAAGAGGAAGCAGGATGAAAGAGATTTATCTGTAAGATTTCTTTTTCAGGTACTCAGAGTTTTTATGGGTGTAAAAAGTTCAGCTTCTTGCCATCTTGATATCAAGCAACTGAATAAAATTTATACCATAATGCTGAGATAGTTTTAAAAGAGTATCTTTTTATATATGTACAAGTATAGCTGCAACTTTTCAAGAGCTGTAGCTGTATTAAGATGCTGAAAATTATGTTCAATTAGAAATTCATAAAAGAAGAAGCATTCAATTATTTTGGCAGGCAAATTTACCTGAACATGTATCTTCATGCAGCAAGAATGTATTGTAATTAATCATAATTATCTTTTGTACATTTAATCCACATGTTAGATCATAGATCTGTGTAAATATGTCTGAGAAGTCAGTTAGCAGACATTTGCTATGGAAAGTGAGTGAGTGACACATGAATATTGTAGTTAGGACATTTCCTGAAAAAAGAGTAACAAAGTCAGAGAAAATTATATAAATACTGCTCCACAGCAATATTGAATAGGACTACACATCAGCAATGGAAAATCAAAAAACAAACCAAACACCACTCAAGACCATCTTCTCCCCTCCCTAACATTACACCACTTAACTAACAGCCTTTAGCATGCCTTTTCCAAAGTTTAACTAAAAGTGAATAAAGTGCCTGTAGAAATGCAGTGGCATTCTTTCTGAAAAAGGTCAACCAAGTAGCCTCATGTGTGTCAAGCTTTCATTGCAAATTTTAGTCAATCTACTCAAAAAGTTTCCTGGTGGTTCTAAAAACTTCTCCAAGAAATATCCAGATGAAGTCTCATCCAGAATCTCTGTTCAAAGGATCTCTTGATAAAGTAATTAGATTTTCTGGATTCTTCAACACAAACTAAACTGAAGTGCATGTGAATCAATTCCAACTTGCAGAGTAAAGAAATACCTAGGTGATCCTGAAACATGTAGAGGGCAAACAGAACAGCCTGGCAGGTTTTGCAGTTATGTGTATCTACTTGCATACATACACGCAGGAACAGAGCCCTGGAAACACCAAAAGAACTATTAACACAGGTAACCAAGAGTGAATTCTAGCCTGGTTCTTGACAGGTCACTGTACTTCATAGCTTGTAAATAACATCCATTTTGGTACAAACATTAAGAAAATAAGAACTGCAGACATTTAAAAATATTTTATGCATCTTTAAATTGCTTCTTTTTGCAAGGTGCCAAAGGGTTGCCATAGAATTCATTGAGGGGTAATATACAATTCAGCATGAGTCATGGAGACATAATAAAGGAATAAACCTTTTGTGGGTGAATGATGACAATCTGTATTCTGTTCTCATTCAAAATACTCGTATGCACTTTTATGTAATATGAAATTAAAATGATATCTCCATGTGAATATTGAGTAAAGTTTGCCTAAATATGAGTGTAATGTAATTAAAATCTTACAGATAAAACTATTGCAGATAAGTATTTCATGTGTCCTAATCAGGCTAAGACATTACTAAGTCTAAAACAAGAGTTGTCATGGTGTATAAACACTTCTGTCTCAGAACTGCAGTCAGTGTGTGATACAGAGATGACACCTTTTGTATGAACTTACATATCTGTAACTTCCAAGAGAACTGGATTAGGGTGAGGAATAGAGAAGCAATTTTTGTATCAGGTGAAGATGACCTTTAAAGGATAGTGCTGAAACAGATCCTAGTCATGTTCCTGTTCGGCTTCTGTAGAGTGATCATTAAGTTAATTTCATTTCTGGAAAATTTACATTCTCATACAAGTTTAAAGATACAGATTTCTTCCCCCCTGAAGAGATCAATTTTATATCTTCATCTGGGGCTTTTTTGCATTATTTTTTTTCCCCTCAATATTTTAATGTAATTGTTTTATGTATTTTTTAATTTATGGTCATATGGGGTTTAGTGAATGTAATTCCTGGCCTTTTTTTGTCAGCCATACAAAACAACTTATGCAAATCCTAGCAGTTCTTAATTCTTTTTAGTTCTACAGTGGAGGAACACACTCCTGAAAGCTCTGTTAGGGTCAGGGTGTTTATGACAGGAAGGTGATGAAAATAAGTTACATCTTGCAATGCACTTGTCTGAAAACTAAAAGCAAATCTGAAATTAAACACAACACAATACTTATGATAAGATAGATATATTAAAAACATATGAGAGCATAGTGTATATTGCATATATAGGTATTTTTTCTGCATATCAGTCCAAACAGTTACAAATCAGGACTGTTTATATTCACATAAACAGAAATATTTTCATTGTAAAAATGATTTTAAAAGCCCCAAATGTTTGCAAACAAATAACCAGCCCCAAAAAATTACAATTAATTTTAAAGTGCATCCTCTATTTTGTATTTCAGTATCTGCTTTTCAGCTTTTTTTGGTCCTTTCAGCACACATGGGTCATCTTTTTTCAACCGTTCTGTAAATTTTCCACAAAATCTAGTCTTTTTTATAAAAAATAGGATTAAAATAGGATTAAAATAGGAAAAAATAGGATTATAACTTGTCATATATGATTTACCTTCATCTAATACTACAAGAAAAGAACAAAAGGGAGACCAAACTCCGTATGCTCTATTACATACCACTCCTTCCCATAATTTCCTATGGTAATAAGTAATTGAAGCACTGTGATGAATCTGGGCCTCAAATCCTTTTCTGTGTACAATTTCAAATTGTAATTCAGAAAATATAATGTTCATTTCAATATTTTAATATAATGAGTTATCATAATTAGAAAAAAAAGTGAAACCGTATTTATATGAATGCAATTATTCTGAATTTTACAGTGAAGGGACTTCCTTTTTAAAGGACTGATGAACTGATAGAAAAGATAAGTCTTTCTTCAGGAAATGGCAACATGCAAAAATACATACAGTAAATGAAGATTTGAATTTGTGCATTGCTAATTTTTCTACAGGTGAGAAACATTTTTGATTCAACAAAAGGAGTTTGGTTTTTTTTTTTTGCTCTGTCTGTCTGTCTATCTATGTGTACATCTATGCATACAGGATGGCATTAAAACACCTCAGCCCCTGTTTTCATTGTAAGGAGAGTGATGAATTCAAAGAAAAAATCGTGTGTGTAGAAGCCATTCATTATGGCTGACATACTGGCTTTCTGCGGAGCAGAGATATAGCAGTACCAAAGATAAAACTCTATAGGCATGGACAATCTGCTTTTTTAGGCATGGACAATCTGCTTTTTAGTTTGTTCAGTTTAGGAGCAAAGTCACCTGCAGTTGACATCACATGTGGGTTGTCGAGGGATATATACTCTTTGGAATACTAGAATTGCAGAAACCCAGGCACTTTTAGAAATAAGGCTATCACAAGTATCATTCAAAAAGCCCAGCAACCCAATACCGTAATCTGAAAGATATTTCCTGATTGAGAAAGAGCTTAAATATTCTTCAAGGACCCAATTGTACTTGAATATAATTTCAGAGACCACTATGTGCATCATCTGTGGGGTTCACAGAACACAGCAGCCTTTCTTTTTCTTGCGAAGGTTGCAGGCTTGAGTAAAGGGAAAAACAACAGGAAAAAAGATGCCTCCATTCAATAGGCAATTCAGTTAATCAGTGTACGAAATCACTGGCATGACATAAGTTAGCACACAGAAATCACAGTGTGCAGAGAAGCAGAATAGAGGTAGCAGAGACTGGATTATTAGAGAGGCATGTGACTTGTTATGGTCAGAATGAAAGCAGAAATTAGAAAGATTGCAATTAAAACATCAAAAAAAGCAATATATATACGTACCTATATATTTTACCAACAAAATAAAAGACAATTAGTAACACAGTCAAATCTATTAAAACATAGGTTGAGGCTAATAGCTTATGTAAAAGAAAACAGGGACTGGAATTTAACTGTATGCTTGTTTAATTGTATGTTGAATCTCTGCTTAAGTTCTTTTAAGATCACTGAATCATTCCAAACTAGATCTATACTGACTTGGAAAATAGGAGTTGATGTGTGAAATGGTATATGGTAATCTTATTTTCTGTTGAGACCATCATCTGATATATTTAAATAATTATGTTTGGAACACTATTTAAAAGCAAACTCTGTAAGCCAAGACTGAGAAGAAATTACAGGCAAGTTTATTCTTGTACCATTATTTTCTTCTCTTAGTGTTTTAGCTCACTTTAGTTCCTGATTTTCCTTTCCTTCTATCCCTTCTACATCTTTTATTATTTCTCTTCTCATAACATTCTAACAGACATTTTTTGGTCAGATGTTCTGATATTTATTTACTTTATGATTTCTATCCTGTTTTTCTAGTAATGGGAGCAAAATCTTGAAAAAAATTAGTCCTGAAGATTGTAATTATTTATGAACTACACAAATCTTTGTGTCTTCACTCTGCCTATATTCAAAAGTAAAAGAGATTAAATGAAGCAAAGAACATAATTTCTTCATAGGTCTCCTGTGGGTGAAGTTTATGCTATTCAGTATATTACTGGGTAACTTGTGTCTTATATTTCTTTACAATCCTTTCATTACCAAGGTTAGTTAAAGAAATATAAGACATCAAATTAATCTTTCAAAATTTCTTTGTCTCAACAGCTTGAATTTTAATCAGTTTTGGGGCTTTTGGGAAACAAAAAGGAAAAAAAACCCTCAAACCAACCAAAAGAAAGAAACACGGTCAGAAAAAAATTGCAGACAGCTTCCACCCTTTCAGAATGATTTTGAAAATTGCTAGACATTTTCTCTTCTCTTGTGATGAGAGAGAAGTTATCTTTCTTGTTACCTGAGAAGTGATGCTTGGAATGTGTTAAATAGAAAACTGAAGGTGAAAAATTCTATTTCCAGAAGTTTCTAAATTAGCAGCCAACTGCAAGATGGCCTGACTTGCAAATCAAAGACTATTGATCAGATCAGAGAAAAGAAAGAAAAGTGAAGACACTTCAAAATGCAGCCAGAAAGCTTGTTTCCTATAAAGTTCATTACTAGATGGGATTATATTTTTCCTCTTACCTATGAGAGAACCACAAATGCAACCTAGTCCTCTGAGATGTAGATAAATTATTTTACCAAAATGATTGTAAATTATTGTGCAATATATTATAATCATTGTGCAATATATTATAACTATCATGATCACAATGTAAGACAGAGGAGCTTGAATTATCATTACATGACTGGTCCAGGGAAGGGAAGAACTTCAGTGGCAGCACCTGGGCTTGGACACAGCTCACTTAGCAAACAGCTGTTGCCCCAGATGTGTGTGCCTCTGCCTTTGCCGGAAATTCTCACATCCACAACCCAGGATGAAGTGTTTGCTTCCTTATTAAGTTTTTGAAAAGTCAGGTGGCCAAATTGAACAGCTGACAGACAATTTTCAGTAGAAAGAAATAAATCAATAAGGTGCATGGCAGAAGAAAAAAATCAATGAAGAATCAGTTTGATAAATACAATTGAACCTTTAAATATTGCTTACAAAGCTAAACAAGACTCAAATAAATTCTCTACATCCCAGCCTTTACATTGGAATATAAACCTAAAATTAAAGATTTATCTTAAAAGGAAAATTGTCTAGATGCCGTTACCATATCAAAATTAATCTTTTTTCTTAGGTGAATAAATATAGAAATATTGACTTTAATTTTTCTGTTAGCTTTCTTTGCTTTACAAATTTTGCCAAATAGTAACAAATTATTGTGAATCATAATTATAATGGACATAAGTTGCTGGCTTCCACTAATGAAAAAATTATGGGAATATATTAAAAGACAGGTAAAAGGTTTCAAATATATTATGTCTTTAGCTATTTTGAGCAAAAGTTGCTCAGATTTATCTTTGCTAGATGGTACCATTTAAAACATTTTTTCCTTCCACTGAAAAGTTAAAGGGAAAAGAAACCTCTTCCTTCTTTACACTTTGATTTGGTTTATTTACATCTGTTTCCTGAATTGAAACTGATTTTAAACCTCTTATGGCTGAATCCTATCCTGTACAGATCTTGACTTTGGTGGGATTACACACAGAAAGGCTGAAAGACTGAGAAGTACTTCTTTGACTTGCCTGTTATTAGAATTACCAGTTTTGTTGACAGTCTAGGGCAGCAAAGAATCACACTGATGCTTACTCCATTTATTATCCTTTGGAATAATTGGGAAGCCAAAACCTCTTAAGCTTTGTATTCACTTGTATTCCTTTCACTTATGTCCCCCAGAGAGGCACCTTTTTAACATAATGCTTTACTAAACTAAGCAGTAACAGGGGAAATGGTATCTCTCAGTCTGTTATCAGTCAGAAACAGATGGAAAAATTGTGGCTGTGATGCAGAATGCATTAAACTGTGGATTGTTAGGGTTTTTTTGAGCATGTTTTTCCTCAGTTTTGTCCAATTGATTTTATTGTTTCATCTGCTATTTATGTCCTACCCTTCAGACTGAAAGCTTTTAAGGACA
Source organism: Vidua chalybeata (assembly GCF_026979565.1). Lineage (NCBI taxonomy): Eukaryota > Metazoa > Chordata > Aves > Passeriformes > Viduidae > Vidua > Vidua chalybeata. The sequence goes on along the minus strand of NC_071534.1, from coordinate 10,599,998 downwards.
CAGGCTAGCTCATCAGTTATGTTCATGCAGTGTTTAGCACAATGAGACCAAGACTTGTTTTTAAGTGGCAACAAAGTAAAAATGACTGGCAAATACAGATAATCATCATCATCATCATAATTAATAATAATGCAAAACATTGGTTTCTTTGTCTTGAAGAGGCCTTATTTATAGTTGACAAGATGAGATCAGGTGGGATGTCTGGAGGGACGTTGCATCTTTCCTGTGGAAACTACAGAGGGGAAATGGCAACAGTAAGAGCTGCTCAGTCTCATTTAGACACTAAAGAGAGTGCAGTGGGCAGCAAGGACAGACAGTCTTCAGCCTTGCCAGATTGTGCTTCCAGGGACCAACCAGAGGTGGTGTCGCTGAGAAAGTCACTGGCATTCAATAAAAAACACTGAAGGATGAAGAGCAAGGTCTGACCTTCAAGAACACAGATGGCAGAAAGAGAGGAGTGTGAAAGCCCCTAATTTCAATTTTTCTCCAATTGAAAGCGGCACATCTGGTTTCAAAATGGAATTTCTATTGTCACTTTAACCAAATAAAACTGATCTCAGAAATTCTTACATCCTTGTGGGGAAAGTTAAGTACCTCTAGATCTAGCTTTATGAGCCAATTGGAAAATACATAAAATTTGTAAAAATATGAATCTGTTATTAAGACTATGTGAAATGTATAAATAACAAATTTTAAATGTTATAGGACAAATTTCTTACAGAGAAAACCACATAGAACTAGTCAAATCTTCACTCTGTCTTGCACCTTAATTATCATCAAGACTACAGCTTGCACTTACTTGGTTTAAGAAATACAAGCTGGCTCATGTGCACTCTGGCTGTGAAATAGTCTAAGAATGAACAGAGAAACCATTGTTTTTCCCTTAGAACATAAGTAATTAGTAGTAATAAAAACTTTTTAACAGGACAAGAACCTGCATGATACTGTTATTAAAATAACCCATCTTCTCTTTGCTTGAACACTTTGAAAGACAGTCCTTTTTCTTCAACTCTGTGTAGAAGGTCATATTAATTTGTACAATTTGATGCCACATTCTGCTGCTTATTACTAATTTTATATAGCTAGGGGAAAAACTCACCTTAGTCTGTGTAGTCAAGATAAACATCTGCTGCCATTTTATAAAATGTCCTGCAATTTGTGCTCATGCTGCTTTATGTTGTGGAAGAGCATAGTGCTTAACCATGGTCCTTTCCTCACCATGTGCCTCCAAATTTCCACACCCATTTTATGCACATGCCATCTTTGCAGCAAATTGGAGAGGAAGCTGTGAACTGAAAAGCACTTTGATAAAAGGATAACAGGGCTGCTGAGCAAATGCATGGATTGTGTTCACTGCCCTTTGTAGTAATGGCTCTGAACAAAGAAGGGGAAATATTGGTTAGCCCTCTTCAGATACTAATGTGGATGTTGTCCTGGACTTTGCAAGATTCAGTACTTTTGCAGTCCTGGGGTCCAGATGGACCTGATCAGCAGCATCCTGAAAGAGGTCAAGGAGGTGTTTGGAGCTATGGTGCTGTCCTCCCAGATGCCCAGGGTCTTCTAACCAAGCAAACAACATGTAGCAGAGTTTATAGTGCCTCATGATTTAGTAAAGGAGAAAGTCAAGGGACATGGACTACACCAAAGAAATCTGCATTAAAAGGTGCTATTTATCACATCCCAATGTTTGATCAAAACAATACTAAACCCTGACTCAAAATGTGTCTTACTCTCCTGTTGTTGTAATGTTCAGGTCAGAGTAAGTTTTTGCAGTCACATAAGGAAGCCAAATGAGATTGGAGGAGTGAACAAAGAGGAGGATCACTTTAACTTTTAAACAAAGTCAGCACCAGCATAATTGCTGATCTTCACAGAGGAAAAAAATGTGTAAGTTACAGGTGAATATTTACCTGCATTCAAATGTGGAATAGTTTTAACAGTTCAAAAAATAGCCTGTAGTCATATATTCATATTGAAATGGGCCTCTTTAACCGGTCAGCAAGATTCTAAAATCTCTGTAGCTGACCAGATAAAACACTGAAATATTGAAGCATTCTTCTGTTTCTGTGAGCTTCCCATTTTTTCCAAGCACTTACCTTGTTCCACAATCTCTACCTTCCCCTCACAAAAGAAGCTGTAGAAAGCTTCTGCACTGAAAGAGAAGTTTGGATAGTGGATCTGAAGTATGTTCATGAGCAGCAGAGCACAAGGGCATAAAGTTAAGTTAGTGTCATTGTTTCTGATAAAATCTCTGTCTCAGACCTGGAGCTTTTAGCATGAAATCAAAATTACATTGGAGAAGTGATACTGCCTCTGTTTGGATTTTGCTCATTCCTTTCTCTTAACAATTTTTTCCTTGAAGAGCAAAATTCCAAAAATAAGTTGATCTCAAATCAGAATTTTTCTCTGCCTTTCTTGCTGTAGTTGTTAGGGCACATGATATAAGCCTTGGCTGCACAACAGAAAAATAGATTCTTTGGAATGTGTCAGGCTATTGTCTGAAATCAGTGTTGACTTTGACATTTCCGCACCCCTTCCAGTTACTATTCTGTAGTTTGGCTTTTATTTTTTGGCGTGATCAGTATCTGTTTGTGTTTTTCATTTTAGCAATAGGATGCTAATGGGATATTAAATATTCCAGAAATTACATGACAAAGCCACGTATAATACCCATAGTAGAAAACCTATAACATTAGTTTGAGTGTCTGACCATGCACAGTGAAATATTTCCTTATTTGCATTTTCAGCATAGGAATTTAGAATAGATTATGCTTTGGACAGTGAAACCTTTAGCTCTGATTCTCATACCTAGATTGAGATAAGTGTCTCTGATTGTTCAAACTCATATTTGCTTGTTGGAACAATGAGAGAAGATAATATTGCTGTGACTCAAAAAAATAAAACTGTAGAAATGCTGAACATATTTCATGATCAAAATTAGATTACAATTTTGATATTGTCTTTAAAATGCTTGACATGCATATATAGTATAAATGAGAATGATTTGCTTGTTTAATATACAAGAGAATGTCTGCTTTATTACTAATCTTTCAGAGCTGCAACTTCATCTACCTTTGACTGATTAGTTCACTTGTTTCGATTACATCTCTCACACAGGATTGGATAATGAGCAGTAGTATTGGCTTTGTAATCCTACATTGAAAGGAAAGACTAGAAATTATAGTGCTCATATCAGAGATATAAAAGTAACTTTGAAGACAAGATATTTCAGTTTAAAAGGGTGTTTTGTTTGATGTAGAATTTTATTAATCTTATTCAGGTTAACCTCCCCAAATCTATGGCTCATATTAGTTTAAACTACTAAAGCTGGTGAAGCTTTAAGAGCCTATCCTTTAATCACTTTCCAACATCTTCCTAGTTTGAAGAGCTCTTAAATTGAACATAAGTTACATTTTCTCACTTAATACTCTTCCAACACCTAATAAGAATAGAATAAGGCCCTATTAATTTGATATTTCACATGTACCTGAAATTCATAAAATGCTAATTAATTCAAAGGTTTTCTTTTTTTAGCCTGTATAAAACTTATAATCCTTTCATTCCATGATCTGATGATTATAGCTCCAAGACTTCATTTTTTTGTTACCTGCAAGGTAAAGGTTATATTACAAGGAAAATAGAAATGCACTGTTCCAGGTTCAGAGCCTCAAAGCAAAACTTAATTAAAGTTGAATGGAGTCTTGTAAAGAAAATATGTCAAGGAAAGCAAAAGAAAAATCCGATGCTATTTCTTAATTATCCTCTGAGGTTATACTTCAGTTGTTTCCCTCCACTGCCAAGCAATATTACTCAGAGTGAGTACTGGTGTGTTGTAAATGAGCTAGAAGTAGCACACTTTAGGTTGTGTATTGAGATTTGGTTTCCATATGTACTGTCATCACCTTGGTAGGGAAATCTCTCCGAGCAACAAAAGGGGTGCCTGCGTGAGTGTGTGTACGAACAGAGGAGCAGACCACAGCAGGAAGCTCGCAGCTGGAGGCAGGTGAGTCGAGTCCCAGCAGCTGCTGCCCTGCCCTTGGCCCGTCTGTCTGCAGGTACCGCGCCATGGGTGGCTGTGGGCAGGCTGGCGGTCACACGGGTGGCCGCGGTGTGCCAGTGTCACGGTGCAAGGGGCAGAGCAGCCATGAGGAATGGTGTGTGAACACCCTCCACATGCTCTGTCCATGCAAAGGGCAAGCATTTATGTTCTGAGTGTAGCCATACTTTGACATTCTTTGTCCGTCTCTCTCGATGAAGACCTTTGGAATTCATGAAATTCTGTTAAGTAGCAGCAATAATTGATTGTCCTTCAGTGATTGAAATAGCTTGAAGTAGATGTCTAAACAACACTTTTCTTGATCCCAAAATTCTGTTACTAATGGAAAACTCTAGTTTTCTAGGAGTATTCTATACCTGTGTGTATGTAGTAACTGTTTAGCCTGTTGGTATCTTTGGTATTTTAATATGTTTTTAAAAGTGAAATTTAAAAAGTAGAATTTCTATACTGTTAAACCAGTGTCCAAAATTCAGGGTGACATGGTTTGGTTTTATTTCTAGACCTCGGATCTCTCCCTTTCTTTAAACCCCCTAAACCTGCAAAATTTTATTCTAGTAGCATTTTGGGCATCATTTCTCAAAACACACTTAGTATCACTTAGCAGAAAGTGCTGTAACTACTCATTTTGATTTGAACATCAGAGGTTGAACATCAAGATAGGTCTTCGAAAAACAAATTGTGTAATAAGCAGAAAAGAAAAGAATAAAAGAGAGGAGGATGAGACAGGAGGAACACACATCCATCTGGTATTGTACTAATAATGGAGATGTAAAAGAAACCAGTTTACTCTTGCTGACAAAATGCACAGCACCAGCCAAACATAAACAAACTTTCAGTTATGGAAAAGAGGAGCCAGGGCAATTTCCCTTAGCTGGGAGCAAAAAAATGTAGACTAAAAGCTCTTTCAGCCAAGCTAAGACATGCAGAGTAACATGTGATGCTGCCCAGAGCTTTGAATATGATGAAATACTCCTTACAAGACGTTAAAGCAGGAAAAAAAATCCCAACCAACTAAAACACAAAGCACTGGTGAATTTGCCCTCTCTTAACTGATCCCTAAAGACATGTTATGAGCCAGTGGTGGGTGAGTAAACAGGTGAGGAAGCTGACTACCTTCTTTAGTGCCACAAAGGGGACCTTGTTCTTGCTATCACTGCACAATGGGTGTACCCTGCCAGAGTCCTTGCTCCTGGCAGCTGAAATATAAATTCTGCACCTCCTTTCTGGTTATTTTATGTCTAAAGGATGATGTATCCACTTTGTTGATGCTTTTCCATTCCCTCAGTATTGTCACTCACAGAAGAGAATAAAACTGACCTCTGAATAATAACTGTTTTATTGTAGAGTATATGTGAAATCATCAGGGAGACAAACTACTTTGACTAGTCTATGCTTCCAAGGTTTCCCAAAACCTTGTGGATTGCCTTATTCATCCCTAGGACAGTTCCTCATTGGCCATTTTTTAGCATATGCAGTATGTTTTTCCATTTCATAGCCCAGAGGTCAACTTAAAAATAAGAGAGAAGAAAAAAAGATTGAATGATATAAAAATAAAATATAGCATATTCAAGCTGACATATAAAATATTTCCTACTCCCCATACCCTGAATGCTGAATTAATTTTGAAATTCATTGTTATAATAAAAGCAAGTTCAGAAGTTTCTGTGGTCAGAAACCTTTGTCTGTTTTAAATCATATATGCAACCTGCTTTTAGGTTATTGGACAATTCAGTCATTTAAATAAGGGGTTGAGTAATATTTTCATTCTACTGTTATCACTGTTTTATCTGAGATGTGACAAAAAGGGTTGCAATATTCTCTACACTATCATCTAAATGAGATATGGAAAACAAACAAACAAAAAGACAGGATATACTTTCTCATACATAGAAAGGTAAAAGGTAAAAAGCAGTCTGTGTCCATATATTAGGCAATCTGAGTACATGTCACTAACATGAAAGGAAACCAATTTTAAAGTATATCTATAATTCAGAAGCATACCTCCATTTCAGACAGATAAAAATCATACTTTGAAGTAACTTACTTATGATTTTAGAAATCATAGCCAGAAGCAAATACCTATTGTCAGGAGAACAGGGTTATATCCTAAGGGAAAGGATTATTATCTGTATACCAAAATATGGCACAGGAATGTACAACTTTCCTGGTTGTTTCAAATTATTTTATTTCAGATTTAATTTGGCACTAATCTTCATCCCCAGTAGCTTTTAGAATTACTTTCTTCTACTCATCGGGAAAAGAAATAACTGGATAATGAACAATAAATGTTACAGTTTATATTTAGTCTAACAAGATGCAAAAAAGTAAATAATTTTTGCATTTTTTGCAAGTTAGGGCAACATTCTAAATTTGAGATTTGTGTTGCTAGAAGACAAATTTTATGGCTTACAACTGGGAAGCTGGCAGGATATCATTCTTTTGATTATATACAACAGACATAATGTCATCCAATATATGGTCTAGAATCTGGCATTAGCTGGTGAATTATGTCAATCAAATAAAATTAGAAAATATATGAATTAAGTAGATTTTCTGCATGCTGTTTTACCATTACCCTCATTTGACCTGTTTTTAAGTAATTCCCACAAGAATTCACTCACACAGATATAGAAAGCAAATAGCATTTCTACTATGCACTTGTTTATCCTGATGCCCTTTTTTGGAGGCACAGTCTCTCCCTGTAGTTATGGATGGAAAGGTATTCATCCAGGAGACACAAAGTTCCAGATTTGATACTACCCTTGGACTAACTCTCTCCACTGATCACACTTTCAGGCCTGGCTGGTCTCCTGTCACCACTGAGTGTCACCACATAATTCCTGAAGCAAATCCATTCTGTGCTTAGAAACAGCAGCTTGTCAGCCCCAGTCTTCACAAGCAAACAGTGCTGAGCTGTGGGAGCTGGTGGACCTGACAGATGGATATGCATCTGTCTCTGCCTCCCCACTACCCCCTTTCTCTCATTCTCTCTCTCTAATATATGGTTTATCCATAGGTTAGTGTATGTATGTACACCCCCCCTCCACAGATATCCATGTATATATAGCTGAAAATGCATACGTACAGGTGTATATATGGGTGAACAGTTTATGTATACATTCTTACAGAAAGAGAATATATGTCAGCTCCAGTAGAAATACGCATAATTTTATAAGTACTATCTGATAAGAACAACTGTTGGTCAAAAAGAGTTACATTTTGAAGCTGTTTCATGTTAGTCCATCATTTGTAGGATGATTGATCTTATTTTTGCCAGACGTGCAATAGAAAAGCAAATGGTACAATGATGAGTAACATAAGCACTATCGGTCTAAGTACCACAAATGTAGAGTCATACTCTTTCTTCCCTGATGGTAAAACAAAATCCTTTTGCTAAATTAAAACACTACATGTTTACTAGCTCATTTGTTTTCCATGAACTTGAATGTGAGCCATAGGTGTTTTATTTTATACAGAAGCATTTAGTAACACTGCTTTCCTTCTATTTTTCCCTTTACCTGCTAATCTGTATAAAACTATGGTTAAGTCTTTCCCACCAAGCATTCGGCACAAAATAGCTATCCTCCTTTGGCTGGTGTGAGGTAGTGAGAGCTATCTTCTTTTCTTCCTACAACAAAAACTGTTTCAGTTTGAGTTTCACAGTGGTGTATCCAAATTAATTTACACAATTTTTCCAAGGGACTTAGTAGATTCTGTTTGCAGGGATTTTGTGATTTATAATCCTTCTATTTCTCACATCAAAGGAGATGACATAGAAGAGATTTCAGTGTTTTGGCTCAGATATAAGAGAGAAAATTTTAAAGAAAACAAACATAAAATCTGCTAAATCACTGCAAAGCGAAAACAAGAATATCTGTTTGTCTTTATTTTTTTAAATAAACTTTCTAAATATGCAAAGCTAAAATGTCTGAAGCCATCCTTCCCTCCTCTGACCCCATTTTAGTTTCTAATGCCAATCCCTCAAGTATGTACTGTACTGTATCCCTAGCCAAATTCAAACCGCATGAACAAGAGAGCTGGCTTAATGAAGTTATACAACAGACAATTTGCTCTTTTAAATACAAAGTTAAATTATCAAATATATAAATATTCTACTGGTTCAGAAAATAATTAGGCTAAAATATTAACAGTTTTAAATTATTTAAGATTTTTAAAGCTTTGTCTTTAAATTTTTGTTTTTAACATTTCTCTGTTTTCAAAAAATGAGCATGTAATTTCTATTGAATAAAAACTGAACATTTTCCAACTCCTAACTGATCATTAAAGACATGTTATGAGCCAGTGGTGAGAAAACAGGTGAGGGAGGTGACTATCTTCTTTGGTACCACAAAGTGAACCTTCTATTTGCTATCATGGCACTGCAGAATGGGTGTACCCTGCCAGAGTCCTTGTTCAGGACTCTGTACCTGGCAGCTTAAAATTAAATTCTGGACCTCCTTTCTGTTCTAAAGGATTATGTATCCACTTTGTTGGTGCATTTTTATCCCCCCAGTATTGTCACAGAAGAGAATAAAACTGGGCTCTGAGTAGTGACCTTATACTTACACAAAAGTGGAAACACGTAAACATGTATTTGAAGAACTTTACTTGCTACACTAAATCACCTTTCTCAACATAGTCCAGTCTTGACTCTTTCACTACATGCTCAACTGAACTCTTGGTGCTGCTGCTTCTCCAAATCCATGATTTGTGCCAATCCTCCAGCAAACACCAGAGTTCTTATGTATATGTGAATCTGGCTGCCAAAATTACACAACACTCAATTTGCCACCAAGAAGTATATACCCAACCTCATCCTCCCAATTTTTGGTATATCAATGAGCTTATTTATTTAGCAAGACACTCTGTTCTCTCTTAACTTTTTTCCAGATTTTGACAAATTTATGAAAAGTTTTTGAAAACATAATCCTCTGTAAAACAGCTGGAAAAATACTCAGTTGAATTCAGTAGCATTTATCAGTTTTATTGGGTAAACATGATTGTAACTCTCTGCCCCCAATATGAATAAGCATTTCCCATAATTAAGAACTAAAGTTTAATTGTTTGTATTCAGTTTACTTTTACAGGTTAAGTAATAATATTACATGCATGCTTTTTCATTGGGATCCCTTAGGAAATCCATTACATATTTTCACTTTTTAAAACAAAATCCATCCTTTTCATTGATTAAACAATGATATCAGCACTATGAACTAGACAAGGCTTGTTTTGCAGGGTTTTGTCCTCATTTGTCATGTTTAAATAGGGCCACTGCATTTTAAAGATAAGACACCAGGAAAATCAGCTTTCTATCTGGTGCTTTTATGTAATGCATCCAGTATTAATTGTCTCTTTGTACATATTTGGAAGAGATTCATTACTTTGAACATACTATTTTTGTGAATAAAATGTGTAAATATGAGGAAGTTTTCTGTCTTTTTAATCATATACTTCACCCAAGGTATGTGATTCACCTGTATATGTTTATACAGACATCAACCTTGACAAACTTTCTCAGTCAGTTACCACTTGAAATGTTGGTTACATGTGCTGACTTCCTGAGATCTTTCAGCTTAAAGCAAGTCTGGTGCACAAAGCAGCAGAACGTACAAGTACTGTGTCTGTCTGCCCCGAGGCACTCATTCCTGCCTACTTCTCTTACTCTGGGAAGTTATTTCTTGCTAGTTCATACCTGCAGCAGAGTAAAGCTTTTGTCCACGTGTATTTTAACATTGTCAAGGATTGGGAAACTCTGATTGTTACTTACCATGGAAATTTTGCCATTGACTTTGCTAAGAACAGGATCAATCCCAGATGTCATAGGCCTGAACACTGTAAACCAAATAGTATCATAAGAAAAGCACAGGAACAGAGAATTAAACTAACAATCTACTCATTAGTTTGTGATTTCAAATCCACAGTAGAACACCTCATACTGCTCTCAGGTGCAGAGTAGTGTCCAAGCTAAAGCAACAGCCCTGAAAAAAGAACGAACCTAACAAGGTCTCCACAGACACCACACCTTGGCCTGGCACCCCAGTCCCTACAAATTTCGCTGTGACCTCTGAAAATTGCATTTAAGGTTTGCTTTTGAGTCACAAGCCCTGTATAGCTGAATGTCTCTCATTTTGAAAGTCTAAACTGCATTGCTAAAATGACTCTTCAAGGTCTAGGTCAAAGAAAATTCTCACCATAACAATATAAATTCCTTGAAACATCATTTGTCTAGCAGTAAGGGGAAACTAAATTAGAGTATTCTGAAAAGAAAGCATTCTACAATATCATCAGTGTAAATATTGCTTATGTTGATTTCTGTGTACAGAAAATAGTGCTTATTTTCAGGCAAATAAGAGTTAAAAATTTCTAGCATTTGTACATGCATATTCAGCAAAATATAACTTGAGAAAGCTTTATGCCCAAATTGAACCATAATAGTCTTTTTCTAATATTCATATACTACTTAGGATGCAAAGTAATATCTATAATCCAAAGTCAATTTTTCTACAGCCTGTTATTTTTAAACTAGCATTTTTACATAGCCTAGCAGTAAATTGTCATTCAAACGCTGTCATTTTCAAACCTTTCTTCATCACAAATTCTAATAATATGGATTTAGTCAAAGTGTACAACTAGTTACTTGAATCTCAAACTCATGTCAAAATATTTCTGTCATAATGAGACCAATTTAACGACTTGGGATCTTATATCTCTACCTTTGTAAAATGCCTGGGCGAGCAATTGAATTTTTTAAGCTGCTGCAAAATTAGGAGTCTGGATTAAACTAAGTTTCTTCATCTTCTTTCAAATGCTGGATAGAATAGGTATCTACAATCAAACTTATCACATCCCCCCAGAGGAATCTAAATAACAGTGATGCTGGGCTGGATGACACTGTGTTGGGCAAATCACATCTGTGAAGTAATTGTGATACACCAGCATGTATTTTTGCATTTAGTAGCAAAACCAACCAACAAACCAAACTCCCCTAAAACCAAACCTAATAAAAAAAAACCAAACCAACAGTCCCCTAAAACCAAACCTGATTAAAAAAAAAAAACAAACCAACAGTTGAATTTAATGAGCGAGTTAGTTTGATATTTGAAGGAATTATGAATGTTTCTAGTCCAAACTAAAGGCACCACTGCAAATTTGAACTTGGTCTACATAAATACAGAGGTTAAGTAATTCTGTAACTAACATTCTTGGTTTTAGAGGAGCCAAGAGTAAGAAGTTAGGAAAATTATTACAGAAGTTTGTGGACTTACACAATAAGTAAGTACAGAGTGTCCTTAAGTAAAATATGCAAAAATGTAGATAGCTTGCTAGAGTCTTCAAGCAAAATTGGTGGTGCAACTCTTGGTGACAAAGGCAGCTTTGCTAATGAGAATGATTAAAATTGAGCACATCTCAACAATAAAATTTCCATTTCTGGAAGTGTAGCTGGAGACAGCTAAAGGAGGAAAAAGCCAAATTATTTCCATCCCAGAATGCCAAGAAGTACTATGTATGATAGATTCTAATACATGTTTCTAAGACTTTCCTCAGTAATTTTTGACAATGAATAAATTAAGTTAAGAATAGTAAATATGTCTGAAAATATATTAAAGATAAATAGTGAGACTACTCATTTGACTTCAATCATATGCTGGTTTTTCAATCAAATTGAAAGAAAAAGTAGTCAAAGAGAAATAAAAATCGGTAAGCTCTATATGGATTTGCTAAGGATAATTCATGCATACTAGCTTCATATTTTTATTGAATAAACTAGTATTTTACTTTAATTATAGGAAATGCCATAGGAAATTTATTAAACATTTGCTATAATATCAGAAGTCATACTTGCAGTGTTCCTCATGCTTTTCTGTAAACATCTAGCATATAGCACTGCTGAAGACAGATACTTCCAGGGGGACCTTTGTTCTGGTCCTGTATTTACCTGGGCACTGTACTGTGCTACATGGGAGCTACTTGTTGTCTCACACAGATGTAATAGATTACCTCAGGAATAACACTTCTCTATCACAATATTGGAGTAAACTATTGCATGCCTGCTCCTTTTAAGACTCAAGCTAATATCTTTTCATGATGTGCATGACTAATATGCTATAAGGTGAGTTTTGTATCATCTTTCATTGCTGTAAAAACCCTCAGTTTTTTACCCTACTAAAACAAAGGGAGGGAACAATGGAGTGACCCTTCAAAGATACATAATGATACATAAAAGAGAAAGGCAGAAAGCAGTTTAAAAAACTTTTGGCACAAGAAAACATAATGATGAAAAAATAATAATAACAGCTGTGACTGTTCAAAGAAGGTATCAAACCATCACAGGAGAGAAGTTCTAGAGAAACTTCAGCAAGATGCAGCGGTGAAACCTAAGTAGTTTTAAGAATGAACATGACAAATATAGGGGCAGGTTTATACAGGCAGGATATCACAGAACTAGATTTGCTAATGTCAGTTGTCCCCTCCAGTCTCTTAGTCCTGTGAATGAAACACACATCCTGATCCTCACTCCCTGGCTTTAACTGATGGGCAACAATTAAATTCTAATTCTATTAATGTACTATAGGCTTACATATCCTCATTGCTTTATGACTGCAATGCATTGAAATAAAATTATTTCACATGAATTACTTGTGCCTTTTGACACAAGGGTCAAGTTGTGCTTGATTCATACAGGCTTCAGCTTGAGGCATATGGAAAACATCAGTCCCTGTACACAGATTTTAAACAAAATTCCATGCAAGAGAAAAAAGTAATTTCCACCCTTGCCCATCAAAAACGAAAAATGACACAGTATGTGTAAGACATGGGCAAAATCTAACATGGATTTTATATTATTATGGAATAACCCAGTTATTAGGCTGCAAGTAGAGAACGATAGCTTCTGTGGGCAGTGGTGACTCACAGGATTGCACACAAATGGAGCTTTACATTTGCCCTTGCCAGTCCTGGGATTAAGAAACGTGCTTGGGTTTTCTAAGCTCAGAAGCCTGTCATCACAGGACATATGCTAAAATATACTGGCAAACTGGCTTGCTCTGAAATCTCATGAGACAAGAGACATTTTGCAACTTTTCTTTAAACCACTTTTCTTCATGCAATATACAGATTAACACAGCTCATGTTATCCTAGATCCATGAATTTTAGAATTCATTTTGAGGAGAGTAGGACTCCATTGTGGCTCACCTTCTTATGCAATGATAAAAAACCCCAAAGCATAGCAAAACTTTGTATTTAAAAAAAATTACCTCACTCAAACACAAGGAACAATTCTGAGTATCATCTGCAATTTTAGGCAGGAACTTAACATGAAGGCCATTCTGAACTGAGACCTCAGTATAATACTTAAAATGTGACATATCATTCTACAAGCAAAAATAATTTTTAGATGACTATTCTCTAAGCTTTTAAAAAAAAAGAACAAACTCCCTGACATTATTTTACCTTCATTCAGGACATAGTACATCTATGAACAGATCATTATGCTCAGCTGTATGTTGAACTATTACGTGATGCCTATGTGTGTGTACATACAATGGTTGATATTAATGGTTTAAATTAATTTAAAATGTGCTAAAGCTGAGTATATGACAATTTGAAAATATTAGACTTCTATGTAAAAACTTTATTTTTTTCAATGCAGTGTTGCAATACAGATCTATTTTTGATGTAAACAACTCAGTAAACTGCTGGCTTCTTAATTTTCAAAGTAAGTACTTTAACACAGCTGTAGCAGTGACACCCATGGCTGAGATCACTTTTTTTCTTCGATTTTCTGGAGCAGAGCACTTGTTATTTTCCCTGTGTCCTGGAGGCTACATGGAACAACCCTTCTTTCGTTGGGGACTGCAAATCTGGATGCAACAGTCCAGGTGGGGTCTCACGAGAACTGACTAGTGGGTCAGAGCCACCTCTCTCACCCTACTGGCCACACTGCTTTTGCTACAGCCTGGGGTGCAGTTGGCCTTCTGGGCTGCAAACTCACATTGCCAATTTATGTCACTCTCCTCATCCACAAACACCCCCAAGTCCTTTCTCTGGGGCTCATCTCACTCCATTCTCCACCCAGACTGTATTTGTGCTTGGGATTGCCATGACCCTGGTGCAAGACCTTGCACCTGGCCCTGTTGAACTTCACAAGGTTTGCACTGGCCCACTTGTCACACATGTCCAGGTCCCTCTGGATGGCATCCCTTCCCTCCAGCATGTCCATCACACCACACAGCTTGCTGTCACCTGCAAACTTGCCGAGGGTGCCCTCAATCCCATTGTCCACGCCAACCAGCCAAGATGTTAAGCAGTGCCAGTCCCAGTACCAATCCCTGAGGGGAACCCCACTTGTCACTAGTCTCCCCATGGACATCAAGTTGTTGACTGCAGCTCTAGGCAGCCAATTCCTTATCCATGAGTGTCCCATCACCAAATCTGTCTCTCCAGTTTGGAGAGTAGAATTCATGCAGGACAGTGTCAAATATTTTGCACAGTTCCAGAAGGAATACTAGCTACAGGTAGGTGATGTCAGGCACAATTTGCCCTTAGTGAAGTCAGGTTGACCTTTACCAATAAACTCCTTATTTTCCACGTGCCTTAGCACAGTTTCAGAGGTTCCTTTGAAGGTCTCAAATGCACTATAAAAACATTTACATGCCTAAATACATTTAAGTATCTCTCATGGATGGCTTGCAATTGAACATCCTATGCTTTTTATTCCTTGCTGCCACAGAAATTATTTTATCATTGATTAAGTCTGTAAAAGTATTTTGGGGACTTCTGAAAATAAATGCTCTTGTTTTGTCTTAATACTAGTTTCTGTTATGTACCTGGTATTCTGAATTGTAGCAATTGAAATAATAGTTCCTACTTGTTTCATTCTATCATAGAAATATTAATTTATTTTAAAAATACATCCCTAACAATTTTCTGGGAAATGGATCATCTCAGATAGAACACATCATGAGAGGAAATTATTTTTAACTCATGCAGAGTTTTGAATTGCTATAATCTTCTTCTTCTAGTCTCAGTGAATTTTGGGGATCAGAAAGAACTTCCCCTGGGTATGATTTTATTGCCATGACTTTATGGTAATCACTGGATCTCAGATGAGAATATAGCTTCTGAGGGTCTCATAATGTGTTACACAGATGAACAAAACACATGGAAGCATTCCTTAGTAAGCAGAAGATTCTGTACCACTTTCAAAACCAAAATTCATAAGTTTATGGCTACACTAACACTTTATGTGATACTTTGTATCTAAATATTTTGATTGCTAATCCTTCCTTCTCTGAGTAAAATAAGGTACTTTTAAAATTTATTCTGCTGAATATATATTAATATGGTCACTATACCATTCCATTACTTACACCTAAACTTTCAATTTAGTGAAAATTAAACTTCAAACACATATCTCAAACCCTAACTAGCCATACCCTCAACTGACAGTGTTCCTGGAACTGCTTTAATCTCTGTATTGGCCCAATGCGTGCAATGTACTCGATTTGCACCAGTCTCAGAAGAATAAGGTGCCTTTCTCAGTGTCTCCAGAACACAAAAAAACAGGTGCTGCAGTCAGGAAATCCATGCTTACTATGCTTGCTATGTCCAAAGGGATAATTTGTATCTTGAGCAATAAGGCAAAATCTCCTTCAGAATCTTGACCAGATGCCATCTCCTAGAGAACTAAGAGCAGCCAGAATGATGCAGCATTAAGAAGTCACAGTGACTTGTCAATGGTTCTGTTCTGTAGAGCTGAAGTTCCTCAACATATTCATTATCATAAAATCAGTAATAATAGGCAACTTATATAAAACATCTTTACTCTCTGTCTTTTTAATTAATCCTACTTCTACTGTTGGAAACAAAGCATATTTTTGTTTTCTTGAATTGATTTACTACAGTTCTTAACCAAAGGGGCTACATAAAATGAAAAAAAAAAGTTGAAAAGGATCATAAGTGATTTAGAATTACTAGATAATAACACCTTTTGAAAAATATGGAAAAAATAGGAATTGTTGTTTCTTACACAAACTAGTGTAGCTGGCAATTACTGGTATCACTGAGTTTATAAACCACAATATTCTGGAGTGCAATATTTTAAGTTAAAATTCAGTGCTGAGATAACATTAAGACAAAGAGAACATATTCACAAAAGTGACAGATTCAAAAGGTGTAAAATGCAATCCAAATTCCACATTTATCCAGCATATTAAAAAAATGTCATTTATATGCGCTGAGAATATTAATGATATTTGCATGCAAAAAGCCCAAGTGTCAGATTCTGTACCTGGGATGAGGCAACCTTGGATGTATGGAGAGACTGGGCCAATTCTTGCAGGGAACTCAATTTGCTCCAGTCTGGGAAGAATCAGGTGCCTTTCTCAGTGTCTCCAGAACACAAAAACAGGTGCTGCGGTGAGGAAATCCATGCTGGAATGAGAATCCATCCAGAATGAGATACTGGAAAGCAGCACCACAGAAAACAACCTGGTTGATGACAAGTTGAACACGAGCCAGCAGCGCTCTGGCAGCCAGGAGGGCCAACCCTGTCCTGGGGGGCATCAGGCACAGCATGGCCAGCCAGGCAAGGGAGGGGATTGTTCTACTCTGCTCTGAGCTGGGGCAGCCTCACCTTGAGTGCTGGGGGCAGCTCTGGACACCACCATACAGGAAAGGCATGAAGCTCTTAGAGAGACTCCAGGGCCAAGCAGAGGAGGTTGGTGAAGGGCTTTGAGGAGAGGCCATATGAGGAGTGGCTGAGGTCACTTGGTCTGTTCAGCCTGGAGGTGACTGAGGGGAGACCACTGCAGTTACAACTTCCTTGTGAGGGGAAAAGGAGGGGCAGGTACCGATCTCTTCTCTGTGGTGCCCAGTGACAGGACCTGAGGGAATGGCCTGAAGTTGTGTCAGGGAGGTTTAGGTTGGATATTACAACAAGGTTCTTCACCCAGCAGGTGGTTGGGTACTGGAACAGGCTCCCCAGGGAAGTGGTCACAGCACCAGCCTGACAGAGCTCGAGAGGTGTTCAAGCCAGGACTTTGGACTTCGATGATCCTCGTGGGTCTCTTCCAACTCACAATATTTAAAATCTCTGTGTGAGAGACAAGATAGCAAAACCTAGCAGAAAAATAAAATTGGCATAACCACTTTTCTTCCAGTCATTTTCTCTCCTGCATTTTTTTCTTCTTTAAAGGTTTGATGGTATAGAACTTTAGTGCATCAGCATTTGGGCTTTGCTTTTTATAATAATGATTTTTGTCTTGCTGGCATTTCTTGCTTTCCACTTAGATTTTTTTTCTCTATCCTCAAATCTCCTGAGTCACATTTGGAGAGTCAGACCAGTAAATGAGGCTTTTTCTGTGTCTGTGTAGCGCCCTACCTCAGATCTAAGCTCACCATTAAGTGTACACAGAATTTAAAGGGATCCGGAAATGACCTCTTCCTGTTTCAATTAACTATGCAGTCATCTGATTAACATTACTAGTTAATTTACTAAATAAAAGTATTGTTGGAATCCTAGATGCTGAGAATTTTAAACTTTCTGTGCTTAAAGGCACAGACCCACAAGAGAACACCGCATTTGACCTAAGGTCGTAGAACAGGCTTTTAGAATTGATTAATAGCACTGGGATTATGGGTGTGTAGTTGGTTAGAAGTGCGTAATATCACAGGGTAGAAAACTTAGAGTTTGGGATTTTAGAATATAGAAATAAATATGAAGCAAGATGGAGGTTTTAGGGCGGGGGCAGGTTGTTCTTCTTTACCTTCTTCTTCCTTCTTCTTCATAGGTTTAGGTGATGTTTTGTGATTAGACAGAAAAGTCCGCATTTCAGACTTCAAGGGATCAGTTATTAGGTTAAAAGGGAAAATAATATAAGTGTCCTTTCTTAGTTGGATAGTTTAGTTTTAAAAGACCTTGTAACAAGAATTAGTTAACCATTTTGCGCCTTATTAATGAAAAAGCTGCCAAACTCACAGTAGTGAGACTTTAACATAGATAAGAAATAATAAACACCTAAGTCCAAACATAAAATACCATCTCAAGTGCCTTCAATCCCAACCTCGAGAAATCGATAAAGTATCACTCATGATCCGGCAAATGAAAGCATAAATTCTTCCTCTTATTAGTACTTAGTGTAAAAGAAACTTAATACACAGTTAGAAACTTACTCAACACAAGTTCATTTTCCCTGAATTCCAAACAATATTCAGTGAGTACAAAATCTATTGTCTAAAGGGCTGTATAATTGAAATACATTGTGGAAATTAGTTAAGTGAACTAGCACCAATAGCAAGAAATGCACAATGCTCTGATGAATTACTTTTAATAATGAAGCAGAAATGAAAATAAGTTTGTATCACAGGTTTCTCAGAAAAAGCTGAAGGAAATGCAGATCATCTAGGAAGACTATCTTCCATACTCTGGAGGAAAATCTCTCTTTGATTCACGAGGTGTAATAAGGTTACGTATGTTAAGACTGAAGCTGTTGCAATAATCGTTCACACAGCGAGCATTAAAATCAGTTCATTCTCCATTCAATCGTGTCTATCCTCAGCAAAGCCAACTTTGGGCCTCTCCCACCTGACTGCCGCGCCTTTGAGCTCACTTCCTCGTCTTTACTTCAAGTCTTCCGTGCTAGGCAGGATCGATCTGCCTTTTTCTTTTTTTTTTCTCCAAAAATGAAATGCAAGCAGAGAAAAAACTGGCCGAATAGCAGTGAACACTTAATGACAGAATCTTTCGGGGAAGCGTTGAAGCCAAACATCGCCTTCTTGCGACTGAAATAGCTGTAGGAGTCAGGGCTACAAGACCTGTGCACCATTACCACGGGGGTGGTCGGTGCCTTCCACTCTTCTCACCGTCTCTCCATCCCTTCAGCCCCCAAGCTCGCTCCCAGCCGCCTGCCGGCCTCCAGCACGCAGGTGTTGTACTCGTTGCGGCCGCCCCCCGACAGACCTCTCTTTCTTCCTAGATCCCACACCCCTCACTCCCAGTAATCTCCTTCTTTTGGAAAATTTACATGTTCCCCAAGGAAGCTGCCACGCGTGGGCCCGCTTCCCGCCTCCAGGCCGCCCGGGGGCCACCCCCGCCCGTGTGCCGCTGCCCCGCCAACAGGAAGGCCAGGGCGGGCCGCTCGCAGCCTGCGTGAGCTGCACAAGGGACCTGGGGACCGCCACGAGTCTGGGCGCAGAGGCAGCAGGGGATGAAGGCGAGGATAGAAATGAGGCACCCGCGCTGCCTAAGCGTGACCGCGGGGATTTTGGCGCGGCGGCCTCCTGGTCCTCTCGCTGCCGCGTCTGCCTCCTCCCTGCCCGCCTCCGGCAGAGAGATGCTGCTGCAGGCGGGTGGGTGGGTGCTCCTCCCTGCGTCAGGAGGTGCGGCTCCCCCGGCCCGGCGCTGCCCTCCCCTTTCCTCTCCCCCCCGCCGCTTTTATGTCTGTCTTTAAACGCCGCCGCAGTGAGGGTTGGGCACATGTGGCTGCCACCGCCTGCCCGCCGCTGAGCCCCGCGCCCGCACGGCTCCGCTCGCCATCCTCGCCCGCGGGGGCACCCGGCCCCCCCTTTTCGCAGCTGGCGCCCGGCGGGCGGAGGTAAGGCGCGGCTCGGCATGGCATGGCATGGCACGGCACGGCAGGGCACAGCACAGCGCGGCGCTGAGCGTGGGTGCGCGGGGCGGCCCGCGCTTTCCCAGCCCTGCCCTGCGGCTGGGGCCGCGGGGACAGCGTGGCCGCCTCGCGTGTGTCGCCGGGGGGGAAGCGGCAGGATGTGTGGGGGGTTCCTTTCCGCCCGGCGTCCGCCTTCCTGTGGGTCGGGGGTCCCCCTAACCCAACCGGGGCTTTCGCCCTGGTGCCAGCCTCTCGCTGGCGCGGAGAGAGCCGGCCCCTCGGGAAACAATAGCGAGCGCCGATTAGAAGCCGCCCATGTGTTTTAACTCGGCGGTAGGTTAAAAGGATGTACGGGGCTGTTTTAATCGGCGTTATTATTATTATTATTATTATTATTGCTGTTGGCAAGGGCGAGAAACATATCTTTTTCCGAGTGAAAGAAATTTCATTCATCTCCCGTGTGTTGCGTAAAAAAAATCTCAGATGCGTGTGTAGCGCGTGTTCCGGGAGGAGCGGGGGCGCGGGCTGTCTCCTCCGGGGAGCACCGCGGTGATGTGCCTCGCCGCACGGACGAGCCCGGGCTCGGGGAGAGCAGGGCGAGCCGGCCGCTGAGGGAGCCGGCTACCATCGAGGGCGGCCCGCGGCGTCCATCCCCACCATGTGCGGCGGGCGGACGCGCCACAGGGCGAGGGCCGGGCCCGGGCGCTGCATTGTTGCTGCGGAGCGTGGGCGTCGCCCGGCGGGCCCGCGCGGTGCCTCCCAGCGCCGCGCCGCTCGCGTCTTTCGCCCCGCGAAGGCGGGGGCAAACCCCGCGGCCGGGGGCCGGGGCGCCCCGGTGTCAGCCATGTTTGGGTGGGCATGGTAATGAGGACCTTCTCCCAACCTTTGTGCCTCTTGGGTTTATTTTCTGTGGAGGATTTTGATGGTTGTAGCCCGCCGTGTACCACGGCATGTCCACGGGGTAGATTCATACCTACAGTCTTCTCCTAGTGATTCTTTTTCTCTTCGATTTGCTTATTAATCCTTCTTATTTTCTGTGCCCGTATTGCCTGGGTGTGTTCTCATTTTGCTAGTGTTAGAGCGAACTGGAATTTCTTCGCAAGGCTTTGCTTTTGTTGTGGAAGTAAATAAGATGATTGTAATATGAATGCACAGTCACACTGACCTGGCACACACGAGAGTTGTGGGGATGGAGTGATGGGATTTCATCTATTTAAGTAAATTGCACTGTGTTTTACTTGTTAAAGACCACATTATCATCAACTATTTTATTTTCAGTGTGCTACTGCTACATAACAAGCTCACTGCTGTAGTGTTGTTTTCTAAGATAAGCCTAATAATTTTTTAAATAGTATACTACCATCTGTGCGTCACTGTGGCATATCATAGGATATGAACCCAATTTCCCCCCTACAAAGAAAAGTGTAAATGATGTAAAGATTTTGTTATCTGATGTCACATAAATGTATACTGGATGTATTGTGCAGGCAGCTTTCTCCATTTGATTAAAAACCGATGACAACATAATCAGTTTCTATTTAGCAGTATATTTCCCATTATCAGCATCACATCAGAAAGGAAACTGTGAAAAATACTTAGGAAAGATTCCTTAATTTTTTTGGGGCTAATATACAAGTTTTTTGTTTACCCACACCCCATATTAAGATAATCATAGACTCACAGCCTGCATGCAGTACATATTGGACACTCCCTTTGGGCTCAGCTCTGCACTTCAGACTCAAGAACAAAAAATCCCATTGGTTTTGATCTGTGCATGAAAAAACCAAACCATTCATAGCTGTTCAGATGTGTCACCAGTACAGAAAACTGAGTATGTGAAACTGCCAAGGCATCTTGAATCTAGTTTTTTAGCATAATCTGATTTCTTTTGACCTTTCATGTCTTGTCATTCTTACAGTGGTCTTTTTTCCATATTGCAAAAGCCCGTATGCACAAAATTTTTCAAATGCTGAATTTGTCAGAAAAAAATCACAAATTATTCAGAAGCACAATCTACTACTTGCAGCTATTCCTTTTGATTCAGATGACATCGTTAAGGAGTAGTCCCTGCTCGAGTGGTATGGAATTACCACTTCAAGTATTTGTGGTAGAATCTTTCTGGGAAGATTTTATTTTGGAAATTCTCTAGAGTACTGTACCAGAAGTGTACACAACATTAAGGACATTTTTACCTGTTTTCCCGACTATTTTGCATTGTTCTGACCATTTCACTCATCTCCATTAGTAATGTTCTTAGTTAAAAGACAAAATACCTGTTGATTTTGGAAGAACAGTTTTCAGTCCCAAATTTTAATAGATCAGCATAGCAATGGTAGCAGCTTTTACACATGACTTTAGAGATCTCTGAATTCTCAGTTGCAGAATAACTTTGACATATCAGCAGGTGGCCACGTGGGCAACTCCATTTGTCCTTGAAAATTGATCCAAAGTATCCTTGCCATTACTCAGGGAATGTATTGAAACAATTTAGGAATAAATAAACATCATTGACAAATGACGACCGAATGCTATTCTACTGAAGAGCTGGAAGCACAAATCCTGGTGAGACGGTAGAAAGTGGTGTGAAAATGCAGTGGTAACTGCCAGAATGGTTGCATTAGGCAATGGCAGTAACTGGTCTGAGCTTCCCATAAGCCTACACTGAAACAGAGCTCTGCATTCTTATCCTTCACTCCTAAGGCTAGGGATTCCTTGTTTGTATGGGAGAAAGCAAAGAAAAAGTTTGTGTAATGCTGTGGACAGCAGTGCCTCAAGTCATGGTGCCAGTAGTCTATTTCCCACTTTAGGGAGGGAGTTTCTTGCTGCTGGCAAATGATAGTTTTGCATTTCAAGTGTCAGAAATGTGTACTGCAATATTAATAATTCAGCTCTCCTTAAGCCAAAATGGAGAAGGGTTGAAAACTGTAATAGGATGTTTGATTAGTGTTTGAATAGTGTTTGATTTTCTCTAGTGGAATTAGCATTAATAATTTTCTTTCTAAAGACATAGACATTTATTGTAACATAACTTGAAAACATTAGTCGTGTAATGAAATCAAATAATCAGATGTGATGAGAAGTATGATTTCCACTAACCCATGTGTTCAGTTTGGCTTTTTGCTTGTATATAAAAAAGAGGAAGAAGTAATCACATAAATTCTTCCCAAGGACAACTTGATTTACTTAGTGATCCATTCTAAAGCACAGAGGTCAGAGAATTAGGGTCTCAGGGCAACTGCGTTTCAGGTAATATCTAATTTTCAGTAATTGATTTTGCAGCTTAAGTAACTTTAATACTTTATTGAATATTAAATGTACTTTTACAACCTATCACTTCTGAGAAGTGTGATAAAATTGTACAATAAACTCATGGTTCTCTTGTATCTTATATGGTAAGCTTAGAATATGGAGATTTTTTTTCAAATTGTCAGTAGTTGCACCTTTTAAGTTTGACCAACCAGGGGTAGAGTTTCTTCATAATTGCTGAGATTACTTCACTTGAAGGAGTGGTAACTGCTGAATTTGTTCCTTCAGTGAAGTACATATAAGAAAAGACTGCTGATTAAGTGATACATTTTCTCCATTTGAATAGGAGGTTACAGTTAGCTCATCCTATAAGTCTCTGAAGTATTTCACTGAGGCTGATTTGTGAGAAGAAAGTACTGAGAAACCTGTGCAGAAGTGAGAAACTACAGTAAGGCAAATTAATTCTTTAGAGATTATGTGCAGTGAAAAGGAAAACTGACATTTAAGAGCTCTAGGTTTTAATGTTCTGTCTCTAGATGTTTCTGTTTGGCGAGGGATTTGGCAGTAGTCATACAAGCTGTTAAGATTAAGTCTATTGATAATGAACAATCCTGAGAAAGAAACTTTGCTGGTTTTGTCAATTTATTGTGTTTGTTCTATAATAGTGGGAAGTATTCTTCTGTAACTAAAATTTAAGGAGACTAATCTGGACCAGATTTTTTTTGCGTTTGAGTCTGTGCAGGGTTTTGTTGTATGGTAAAGCCATGAACAAAATTTAGTAGGAATGGAGAACAAATTTCCCAGCAATATGAAACAGATGCAGTGTCAGTGAAGACTGTATAACTACCTCTATCTGCAGCAGGTGTCAATTTGGTCTTGCATTTTTAAATAGTTCTGCTATAGTATAAATGGTTCTGTTGTAGACACCAGAATAAAAACTTTTTTCTAATGTGTTTAAGTCTCCCATAGCCCACAGAGCTCTTATTTTTTTACAGAGTCATGAATGTGTAACAGATTTCTTTACATTCTTCAGTGATGTTTTCTGAGACATGCTAATACAAGTATAATTTTATAGATTATAATTATCTTTAATTGCAATTGAGTTAAGCACCTATTGAATCTATATCTTACTGACAGGCTGTATTAAACCAGGTAGGGAAAAATGCTAGATCATGTAGTTCATGCTGAAGAGCAGCATAATGGTTGCTTCAGTTTATAGAGAGAGATGGGCTTGACTAGGCAAAAAGGTTATGGTGTGTATTCCTATTTCCGCCAAAGAACACAATGCTGCATTGCAGCAGTAATTCAGTCTGTGCAATGAGTACTGTAACACAGTGTAACTCTTCCTGAAATAATTATCTGTACACAGATTTCCCCAGCGATAGCTGTTCTTCACAGTCACAGTACTCCCGTGAAACCCGGTTTGCTCCTGCAGTCTTCTTCCTCTTTTTCACTCAGATATGATGGTCACTAAGTATTCTCCTCATCCCGTCTGCACAAATTTCTTTTTTGCAGACTTACAGCCATCCATTGCTCCTAAAACTTCAGTTTTCATTTTCTATATTGCTTGTTTCCGTCATGCTTTTTCTTTCCAGCTTTCCAGTAGACTCATATTTGAGATGCCTTTTGTACATTTCCTTTTGATGCAAAAGACTCCTCTTCTGCACTTGTGCATATGATTCTTCTCCCGTGATTTCATACAGACTGAAACATTTTGGCATGAATATCAATAAAAATCTTTTATGAACATGTGTCATGGTGAAAATCCTGACTTTTGGTTCCATGTCCTCTGTTAACCATACTAGTTCCTTCACTGGGAGTCAAAGGGAAGATTTGGTGAGCAGGAACATAATAAGATGTAGGAATCCCCTGGTCCCCTCTGAGCATGGTGCGGGGGGAATCCTACATGGACAAAGATAAAAGACGGGAAGTGCTTTTCTCTTTGGGACTCGAATCCTGTTTATTATAAGGAGCCACCTCGGATCCAGGCGACGCCTCAGGGGGTAACAGAGACTGAGGCGTCTGGCGGTGTCCGGAAGAGAGAGAGAAAGCGAAAGTGTCGTCCCGGGGGTTTTGAGCCCGGGGAAAAGGGGTCGGGCAGAACTGGAAGCCACATCCAATGGGACACAGGTGAGGAGAGAGGGAGGGGGGAGCAGGTCAGGGAGAGACCACCACACCTGAGGCTTAGGAGGCGGGGGAAAGGTGTGTGGAATAGACCAGTGTGACATAAACTCCATAGTTTAACTCCATAAACTAACTCCATAAAAACTACTCAGTGCAAATTCCCAATCACCCAGTGCAAAACAACAACGAAATAAGCTGTTTAGTGCATCACAACATCAAGACACAAGCTTGTGGGACAGGACTGATACACCGTATTGGCATAATCTACTTTCAAAACTGAGATTATAGTGATGTGAACTGGCTGCAGCTTTTTACTGCATTTTGCCACCCTCACAGCAGCATGTTGGTATGTAGCTGCTTCCTCAGGGAAGAATGCAATGCTTTGAAAAGTAGAATGTTGATCACTTTAATCCGTTCAATGGCAAACATTGAACCAAAAAAGGTATTGAAGATTATTTGTAAAGCATTAAAAATGAAATGTAAATAATTTTGTCAAATTGATGTGTTTCTATCAGAAGTAAAAATAAGATTATAAAAAGTACAATATGTTAGAAAATAATATTTTTGGCTTTCCTTTTCAGAGGGGAGAGCTGATTTTAAGAAGAAATGTAATGTAAGAATTAATGTGTTGTAATTTATGTTGGAAAAACACAGCTAGAAGTTCATTAATATTTAGTTGTATCAGTTGTTGCAATAGTATTGTGGGATGAAATTGCCTTACAAATGGCTTTTATAGAGGTTTGTGCTGAAATTCCAAGAACTCATTATACTTTCAAATCCGTAAGTGAGGGGTTTTTTGTGCCTGTTTTTCTGTTCATGTTGTGAAAATCTCCGGCCTTGTAACTTTAATTGTTTATTGGTATTCCACAGCCGAGAGAACAGAAGTACAGTGTTTTTCTAGTAGGTACCTATGTATTGATTGGCATGCAGTAGAGGTGCATTGGAAGGAGCCCGACATAAGATTCAGTGTAATGGTGAAGAGGAGCAGCAGTGTTGAACACAACCAGGACAACCCCCTTACTGGGCATTCCATACAAAAAAGATTGTGAGAAAAGGACATGCAGCAATGTTTTTCAATGTGTCCTTTGACTAATGAAGTTCCTTTGGGGCTTACTGCAAACGTGTGGAAGTTTGGTCAGTGGGGGCATTGCAAGTCTTATCTCCCTGTGCAGGCCTGAAGCTGAAGTAAAAGTTCTATAGCGAGCCTGGATCTCCCAGGGAGCTAATTTGGGTCTGAATTCCCTGTTGCAAGGGATTATTATTGCTTAATCTGCTAGTGATGTGGAGGTCTAATCAGGTTACTTTACTTCTGCGTGCTGGTGCATTGAGTTGATTCTTTTTCCAGGGAAAAAAAACCCAAAAATTCCTGCTGTGTTCTGAGAGAGAAAGTTGGGATTTTCAGTTTGCTTAATATCAGAAAAGTCAGAAAAGACTCACTGTTTTATCTTTCAGTGTATGAAAGAAATAGATTTTAGCATATCAAGGACAATGCTAGTAAGACATAATTAAAATCTAGCTCCTATGTTTGTTTTAGTAAGGTTTTTTGCAAAAGTTTGTTTATGCCAACTCAGATTATTGATTGCTCTTATTTCAGTGACAGAATAATTTTCTAAATGTTCCTTTAACTGAACCATGTACTGTTCATCAATTTCCATTCTGTTAAATTCCATCAAACAATACAGACACTTGTCAGGTCAGTTTAAGAGTAATTCTAGATTTCTTTATAAATGGAATTTTATATAAAAAAAAGGAAAAAAACATTCTTATTTGCTCATCTCAGTCATAGAAAAGTCCAGAAAAATGTTATGTTCTCCAATAAAGGTGGTAATAAAAATTTTCTTTCAGTGTTTTCATCTGACAGGTTACATCATTTGAGTCATGAAAAGGGTGAGATGCTGAGAACTTAATCAATTGATCAAATTCCATGATCTAAATTCAAGACAGAAAAAAAAAATAACCTACAAACAAACAGCTTTAATAAGGCTAAACTATATTTTAGACATTTTACTTTTAATCCAAGGTACTGGTTATATCATAGTAGTGTTTTAAAATACCTGACAAGATTTAGGACTTGGAATCCTTATATAATGAGTTTCTCCTAAGTATAATTTTTAAATCTTCCTAACAAATCCCCATTTTACTAAGGATTTACAGAATTACCTGTCTCATCACATAGTTCTGTATTTCTGTACAAGGCAGTGTAGAAGGTAACAAGTACTGGAAGTAGCTGAAGATGTTTAACAAAATTTGGTGTGATATTTCCTAGTTTAATGCTGATGAACTTCAATTCTGTATTACATCCCAATGATGTGGGAACATAGAATAGCATTTTATAGGCGAAGTGCTCAAGTTCAATACTCTGATGAGGAAGAAGAAAGCTTGTTCAGTGGTTCGTGTTTAGCTAATCAGTGCTGGTGAGTAACTCTACTCTTTCTCCCTGTTCAGACTTCACACAGGAGCATTCATACCTAGATCTAACTCAAGCTGAGTAGTTTGATACCAGTCTTCTGTGCAGGTTTGTTCTGGATCAGAGAGGCTTCTGTGCATGTCACTGACTGCGTTCTGGGAGTGCCGGGCACGGAGCACTAAACTCCTTGCACAAACCTGCTGGGTTTACACTTCAAACATTTGTACCTGATGGTAGTATCTCTTGAGAGAGGGCTCCTTATTTGCTTTAGTACCAGCTCCTTTAAGACAGAGAAAAGCTGTTAAATCTGACAGTAGGAGAGTGCCTTTGGATTTGTGATTGTGTCCAGAAGGACTGTCCTCCATCCTTGGTGCAGTCTGGCCAGTGATAATGAATAGAGTTAGGAAAGCAGTCCTGTTGGAACCATGCACCAGTCTGCTGAGCGTGCCTCCCACATTTACTCAAGCCCTGCAAATTGCAGTCTATACAGTGATATTTCTGTGGATAACATACTGCTTAATGGAAGGTTAATGAAAGGGAAATTATTATGATACTGTGCTAGGAGTAGAAGTTTCAAGCCCAGTTTATCCTGAACTGTAGCAGTGCAGTGTTTAATGCATGACAGGACAGAGTGATGCAATTTTTGTTGGAATTGACTCATCAGTGAGAGCTCCAGATAAATCATATTACTGCTCAGCAAGTTATTCTATCTAAAATAATTAAAACAGGTATGACCTTTTAAAACATTTCAGTAAATACTTATGGATGACTTGAGTCTTTTTGACTGAAAAATCTCTTTGTTATTACAGTTAGAGAAGGATTTCAGACTTAGAGACAAATACTGATGTTGTTTCACATGTGCAGCTGTTTCATTTTAATGTAATCCCTGAAATTATTACAAATTACCGGAACTGAGAAGCTGCTTTCTAATTTACATCAGTGGAACAAAGGGGAAAAAAGGTTGAAATGTGACAAAAAGTAATGTTTGAAGTACCAGATGCTGTGGCTTATAGTCCCAAAGCTCCATTAGGACTGCTTAAATGCTTCTACTTAATGTATTAAGTTTGCATTTTGGTTCTACATAGGTATCTCACTTAGAACTAAGAGCCGCTGAATCATGTACGAACTAGAAGAGGGTGTAGTCCTTTGAAGACTGCAATGCGAAAGACTGAACAGATGAAAAGAGGCTCACACAGACATTCATTTGGCCCAGATATACAGGATAGAGTATTAGGATTTCTTTCTTGTATAAACAACTTTTTCCCTATTCTACTGTTCTCTGTATAGCTCATACACTTAATTTTTTTTTTTTTTTTTTTGAAAGAACTGGTATCAGTCAAAGCAAAGCCTGGTGCTAGTCCCACTGCATGTCAGAAGGAAGGTTTATAGGACCCTGAACCATTCAGAGACAGTAGTGAACATGAAGGAGATCACAAGCCAAGTAGGTTCTAGTATGCTTAAAAAAATTGGGCTGCCTGCCAGAGCTAGAATTGCTGAGAGGAGGCAGTAACAGAAGGGAAAGTGAGAAGACAGTGACCGAAGTCTAGGGAATCAGTGAAAAGAGGTTACAGTGGAGTTCAGTAGGCAACTGGAGTGAACTTCAACTTCCAAATCCTTGGAAATTATTGGAAAAAGTAATTGCCCTGTTGGCTAGGAGGCTGCTCGTAGTACTTGTGGTGGCAGAGGTTTTATTTCTGGTGCTGTGAAGTCTCATTTTGATAAGCTGTGGGCTGGGTTCCAGTAGCTTAATGTCTTTCCTTTGGGTCTGGCACAGAAGCAGCTGCGAGGTGCTTGACCTCTCAAAGACTGTGTGAACAGTACCTTGCAGTTCTCCACTGCATGGATTTTGTCAGGACATGATGCAGCCTTCATACTATGGACCAGATGTCGCAGCAAGTCCATAAGCAAAAGCTGTAAGGCCTTATGTTTCCTGAAGTAAGTTCTGATTCTCCTCAGTTAGCAGCTCTTGATCTACTTCTTGTGTATTCTTTGCAGAAGCCCTCTTTGGAGCTTTCTTGAAGCTTAACACATAATCTAAATCCCTTTTAAGACTCTTAATTGTGCAGATGGCTTTGCACACACTAGTTTTATCCCATGTGATTACTGAAGAATTTATTGAAAAACATTCCTCCCCAAAATCTTATGGTTACCTTTTGTATGGCAGTTGCAAGCAACTCTATTTGTCTTTTTAAATGTCTATTTAAGAAAATGTGTATTTAAGAAAAACATGTATTCAAACACAGGCATTTTTGTTTCTGTACATACACATTTGGAACAGTAGGCTTCTAAAATGGATTTGGCATGTCAAATATTTCAGATAGTTTCTTAAAAATATCTAAAGCATCAAAGGATGCTAAAGGAGAGATGAGCATCTCTCCTTTCAAACTATGACTGTGATTATATATTCCAGGATGAAGAATAACAAGAAAATAAGTCACCATTGCTTTTGAACTACTAGGTGCATCCTCTCTATCAAAATTTTAATTGCTGCGTGACTTTCTGAAATGGTCTGAAAAACTTAATTTACTTTGGTTAAAATATACTTTTAATAAATTCAAGTACATATATTAAGTCAGGAAATAAGGGAGTTAGGCTCCTACATTTTAGGTAAAGTGCATATCTTTTTATGCCTGATTAGAAGAATCTCGTTATGGTATCAAAATATGAGCAGTTATCCTAACAGTCATTAGGAACTAAACCAAAACAAAATCCTTAACAAGTGAACAAAATGTATTTTATAAAATATTTTAGACCAAATAGTGGGCTTATTCCCTACAATTTGAAAGTGGTTTAACACCTCTGTCTTCTTACTTTCTCCTCTTGTCAAATCATTGAGCTATGCAAAGATGGGTAAAACAAAGCACAGGATTTCAAAATTAAGTTTCTTCTGCATAATAATATCCTTTTAAATTTCTTTTTCCACAGATACTTTCAGTAGAACAAGCATTCAGAAACAGAAGTCCTTACTCTTGATTCCCTGGTATCAAAGACCCATCAGGCACCATCTTCAGTCTTTTTATTCAGTATTTTTTCCCAAGCAGAAGGAGAGTCTACTTTAGTGTCCATCTGTTTCAGCTGAACGTCTTGCTGTTTGTTTCAAATTACAAATGCCTAAGAACAGCAAGGTCGTGAAAAGAGAGCTAGATGATGAGGTCATTGAGTCAGTTAAGGACCTGCTCTCTAATGAGGACTCTTCAGATGATGCCTTCAAGAAGAGTGAACTTATGGTTGATGATCCAGAAGAAAAAGATGTAGATGTTGAAGAAGGCTCAGATGTAGAAGATGAAAGACCTGCTTGGAACAGCAAACTCCAATATATTCTGGCACAAGTTGGATTTTCTGTGGGATTGGGGAATGTGTGGCGATTCCCCTATCTGTGTCAGAAGAATGGTGGAGGTAAGTTTTGTGATAGAGCTGGGTGTACCTAGATGATGATGCTAACCTTTCAGATTTTAAAGGTGGCAGAGAGAGCCACAGTCAAACCTGCTCCAACATGTCAGGTTTTTCTTTTAGTTTTTGCCAGAGCCTGTGAGGAAAAACCCACATTCGCTTTTTTTAGAAAGATGCATTTGTTAAAGTAAGTAGCAGATTCTTCTAAGATGCCATTTCTTCATTTTAGGGTAGAAAGCTCTTGATACAATCTTAGTTACTGCTCAAACCAGTGGCTACCCATAATACATAATTATGGAGGGTTGCATTGTTTAGGACCTGGTTATTGTGTGTAAGTGTTCTTTATAGTAATTTGACAATAAATCAAGGCATTAAAACTACATCCACTTTGAAGACCAAAGCAGCATTTGATTTTTTAGTATTTAGTGGTAGTAAGTTCACACCTTTACTTTCAAATTGCTTTTAACTCCTGGTCATTTCATCATGATTTATGTCTGGCAAGAACTTCAGAATACTCTGGGAGGGAAAAAGTAGGGTTTTAGTTTTTTTGTTGTTGTTGTTTTTAACTGATGATGAATAATTTAAATCGTTCCATTAGGGGACTGCATCTGTTTTTGTGCTGTTAGACAGTTTTCTATTTTTGTAAATAACAAAGTACCTTTCACTTAAAACAATGACATCAAGATGTTTGTTAGTTGACTGTCTGTGGTCTTCAAGGCAGTTTGAAGTACGAGGCTGGAAACTTTCCTTCCTCTGTGAATGCAGGATTAGTGTTTCATCCAATGCTATACCATACCCAAATATACTACATTAATGCACACTATTGTAGCTGAATTCAAAACAAACCTGTCACTTTTTATGATACAGAAAGTGAATGTGTACAGAAAATGAAGAATAACATTCTATTCCTGCTGCTTTTTCAAAAGCTGAATGATACAGCTGATGTAATTGAGGACTATAGAAATGAACTTAGAATATGATAGAGTGTAATCCTTTATTTGTTTTCTCTCTATTAAAGCATTAAAATTTAATTTATGCTTTCAAATATTCTATCTTCAGGACTAAGTTAAATTCTTTTATATCTAGTTACTGGTTTTTTTTACTATCATTTAAGTTTCTTTTTTTCTCATTTATTCTGGAGAGGAAGTCATTAAATGATTGATTTAAAGTATGGTGTTAAGATGGTAGTCTCAGGGACAATGAACTATAGCAGTTTATTTTGTGTAGTTGTGTCCCTTTGAAAGTCTGTGTCTAATGTAGTTAGGAATTTTGCAAGCCAGTTGCTTTAATTCTGGTCAAATATAAATTAGTTAATAATTTCACATTTCTGGAAAAAAACCCAAAACCGCTAAAACAGTAAAGCAGCCAATCTTCAAGGATTATGACACTTTATTAATCAAATTTGAAGAAGTAACTATGGTGTCACTAGAGATTGTAGTTAAGTGTTTTCTCCTGTGCTGTGATTGCAGGAAATTGGATGCATAACATAGTCTGTGGGGATAAAATGTTTTCTGCACATGCTGAGACAAGGATGTATTTGGCTTTTAACAATAATTTTGCACCATTTTAGCAAATGGCAGCCTTTTGAGCAACAGAGAAAAGGAATTGATCATTAGAGCTGAAGTTTGCTTGGTTTTCAAGTTAATCATAATGCAAGATGGAGAAGGTGACACAAAACTTGGAAATATGTAAAGTACATTGGTGCCTGTATGTGTGTGCAGATGGACAGATAAGTGTCACAAGTGCATAGAAGAAT
Source organism: Vidua chalybeata (assembly GCF_026979565.1). NCBI lineage: Eukaryota > Metazoa > Chordata > Aves > Passeriformes > Viduidae > Vidua > Vidua chalybeata. The sequence goes on along the minus strand of NC_071534.1, from coordinate 10,567,409 downwards.
AGGGGGAGGGAGTGAAAACTTCAAGCACATGGTAAGAAAACCTACACACATTTTATATGAGGTTCTGTTTTTTGCTACACATATTATTTCAAATAAGTGTTCTAGGCAAAATGAGAGTGGTTTTATGTAAATATCAGTGTCAGAACTGTTCTGTAATCTTCTGCTGATAAAGCTTTACTATAAATACCTGTTGAAGTCTCTTGGAATAAGGTAAACTTTCCTAGTGTATGACTAGGTCTCTACATTCAGTTTAGACCTTCATTTCCTTCCCTGTGTTTGAGGAACTTATATCTAGAAAATACCAGATAAGGTGAGGGGAGGGAAGTAGATTAAAAAGTAGTAAACCAATAGATCCAGTTCCAATTTAAACCAAAAAGAAGTAAAAAACATAGTTACTCATTAGTTTCCTTCACAGCCTTCTTACAACACTAAAGCCACCAATAAAAGAAAAGACAAATCCTAACTGTGAAGTAATCTTAATTTTTATTTTTTTTAAAACTTCTGTGACAAGAACAGCAAAATAAACATAAATAAGACACAGCAAGGTTAGCACAAATAGATAATGTTATTTGAGAATTTTGTAGGAAAAAAATGTGTTTTTCCCACCCTGTTTTCAATAGAGATTGAGTTTGTTTATGGCTGTGGCTTGTGGTATTATGACACTCCTAACGTCAGAGCTCTCTACTGCTTCAATGATACATACCTGTGATACCATCTCTAAAAGTAGCTTGAGTAGCACTACACTGCAGTGAGACTTTGGATGTCTGTAGATATCTTTGCAGTCTCTGTTTCTGGGTCTGGTCTGTTTTACCAAACCAACTTCCTTCAATTTATTTCTTGTTATTATTGAACACTTACTTCCAGTGCTTTAATTCATAGCAGCTCATAAATATTTAGAGTAATACCTGGTATTTTTTATAGTTGACTAAATTACAGCTAGACTGGGTAGCTCTTTGCTGACTTTCACACTTGTCTTATTCCCAGAAAAACATTTGTTGGGAGAGGTGAGAGAAAAGGCTGATATGCAACTGGGATGTACTTGGATCCACACTGGGGATGTAGCTGTAATGCCAAATCTATCAAGTGGAAAAAAGAGTCTGGGAGCAGGCTGGGAGCACTTGAGGGTGCTGGTTTTCTTGACTTTGAGAGCGGGAGGGCACAATGGAGTTTTAGGCTCTGTGAAATAGGGGCTGAGGATGTTCAGTAAAGTTTTGAGAACTGACTATAGATTTCTCTGTCCTCACCACAGGCCCTTCTTACCCCTGCCCAGACCCTATCTGGCACTTAGGGCACTTGTTCCACTCTTTGCAGCCTAACAGATTAAAGAGATGTTTCATCCTTGATTCTTGATGAAGAAAATTTGTGCTGGAGCTGAGTATGCTCAACTTCATTTTTGCACTGTAGGATTTGTTTATTCCTCCTTTACTCCATGAAGGTGAATATATGTGTTTGTTCAGATAAGCACAGTTCCTGTATAACAATTTCATAACCTCTGTTAGCATAACATAGGTTCAGAGCTGACTTTGCTTTCTGTGGTTGATAGCCTTAAAAATGAACTGCTCAGGTCTACCCAGTCTTGCCAAGATGCTCATAAACAGTGACAAACTAGATTTATAATTTCCTGCTGCTCCTAACTGTCATCTGGAGGACAGCTTGCACATGTTTCACTATTTTCAAACAAAGAAAATATTTAAAGTTTATTCTCCTTGGGATTTCCCTTTAGGATTAGCAGAAGTATAATGATGCTGTTACATAATTAGAAGTAACAAAAGCAAATTAAATTAGCTATTCTGCTAAAATGACTGAGTGTTACTTTGAAGAAAAGTGAGGAGTCTACAAGGTACTACATGCCCAAAGATTTTGTGTTGCATTTTTGTGAGCATTAACAATTCTTCTGATTTTTCTTATTTTTTTTTCTTAAGGTAAGTCTTTTTTAATATCTCTGTGATGTAAAAAATCAAAAGAACTAAAAGATTATAGATAGAAGCTGTGAGCAAAATAGGAAAAATTGTAGCAGATGATGCTGTCATTATGTTTTGAAAAGATTGACCTGGGTAGAGTCACATTGTGAGTTTTTACAGTTAATTAGTCTGAAGTTTTTACTGAAATACCAACAGATTGATATTAAAGTTCTGTATTCTAATGAAAAATCACGGCAGTTGTACTTCTTCCTCTGCAGTGCTCTTAGAAGCAAACAACTAATAAAAGAGAAATCGGGAACAAAGCAAATATTCCCTCGCATTCCAACACTCCAGTATGGATTCAGAGGCTTTATTATGTACCTTTGGATCAGTAATTTATATTCAGTGCCTTGAGTTCACTGATGACTACAGTATAATTTTTTGAGTTCAGTATTACCAGACTCAAAATTTAGTTGTACTTCAATGTACTGAAAATGTCTTGTTTCTATTCTGCAAGTGTAATTCTTCATTGAAGCTATTTGGCTAAGGTGATATTCACCCTTAAAGCACAGTTTTGTAAACAGGCATGCCTGAACATACTGAAACTGAAACTGGTGACAGGAAGACTATCCTATCAGGATAGACTATAAACCTACAGATAAAATGTAAAACCATTTATCAGAGTTTTCCTGACATAAGCATTTTGTAGTGGTAAATAATTTTACTTACTGAAGCTTAGTATACTGTTAATTTATAGTGTTTTGTTGCTCACTTGTCATTACCTAAAAAAATTTAGCATTTGACATTGAAAATGAGTTCATCTGAATGCCAGCTTCTTGCTTGCATTCTATTAGTAAGCGCAAGAGCCAGGCTCTCTCTTCAAGAGAGTAGTAAACTTTACCTTGATTGAATAAGAATTAAATCAGATACCAGACACTTAATTAAAATCTAGCACAGCAGCAGCTGAAACAAATGTGGAAAGTTAATACGTTTTTCAGGTTGCAGCAAGAATTGCTTGGAGAAGAAAATTCTTCTGTAGTATCGAGGTGGTAATGGTTATGTCACCTTGTGTTATTGCTTTTGAAAGTATTTCCATACATGATTCCATAAAATATACATGATTAATGAATAATGTATAATGATTATATATTATATTATATATATTATATATAACATATTATTATATATTATAATATATATAATAATATACATGAATACATGTTTCCATAAAATCATGTAATTTTATGAATTTTCTGGAGCATTTTTAAGAGCTTAAATCAAAACCAATGTCATTATTCCACTTCTGTCAATAATATTGCCAAATGCATTCATTATAGTAATCTCAAGAAAAGACAGTTTACCAGATATCCCATTCTGGTGCTTGATTAAATAAAAATATAAGGAAATAGAAGCAGTACACAGTTTTAACAATCATGAAATCTCCTATATCTTTGTCATTCTTTCTAGTAAAGAAGGATGAGAGGTTTTTTTTCATACTGAGATGAGGTTTTTTTTAATATGAAAGCCCATGTTTAAAACCAAAACAGGCAAAAAAAAGTGACTTCACAGTTAAATAATTTTGTACGTGTAGAAAGGAGACTTGGGGATCATGAACTACACACAGTTTTAATATTCAGAAGGCAGTTTAGCTGATAGGTGTAGCAGACAGCTGATTGTAGGATGTTGTTCAGGGCCAATTTACTATTCAAATTCGAATTAGAATGTTCCTTATCCATTATTGTAACTGCAAGGTCCCATGTTTTCATGCAAGGAGGCATAAGACATGCTGAGATGTTTCCATAGTGATTCTTTTTTAGGATGAAGTTTGGATGTCATAGAGTTCTTTGAAGTATGTCTAGCTTCAAGGGAAGACTTCAACAAAATACTTGTCCAGAGATGCTGTGGTTTCATGTTGACTATGGGGCACAGAAGCCCTTTGCAGCTACAGTACAGCTGTATAATCCAGCTATGCCCAAGCTCTATCATACTGAAACTCACACATGCACAATTTTCCATTATGTCCATTTTGGCGACAAGAACAAGATCAGTAGGAAGCTCAGGAGGTTTGAATAATCAGAAGAACCAGCACTTCAGGTGCTTTGCACAAACCTAGCAGTATAGAGGTGAACTCTGCTGTCTGGCTACACACTGAGTTACAGAGTTGTCATGTCTAATGTAATGTGGATTTAACACCACATTTATTTAGAGTCTAACTGATAAATCTTGCAATTTACATTGATACTGCACCATAAAACACCCACATCAGCCCAGTCTTTAAACGTGTGCTTAACTTTGCAGCCTTGTGATTAAGGTTGTGGACTGGGACACTGAAGAGCTGGGTTCAGTTCCTGCTCTAGTACAGTCATCCAGTGGGATACAGGGTAAGTCACTAGGCCCCAATTTTTTTGAGCTGTATAGGTTTGTTTCTGCTCAGCTGTGGCACATCTGTCTAATTAAGATCTAAGGTATCATTTACAGTAGCATTATATGATATAACACCTGTGTACTGTTGGCTTTCAATGAATTGTATGAGCAGATTTTTTTAAAGACAGTGATGCCAAAGCTTCTCACTTGCAATGTAAATTCTGTATTGCAGAAATTTTGAGAGTCAACAGGGGTATTTAATGGTTTCTGTATTGTATGTTTTTAAGACAGATAGTCCCCTTCATTTTTGAATGTGGTTGTTGCTCTGTTCCTCAGTTTTCCTCACATTTATTTTTTTCTGTCTCTTTTCCTAATAGCAAGTAAGTCCTTTGCATTCTTTCCGTTACGTGCACATAGAAGATGAACTGTGAGAGACACCAAAGTACTGAACAGTGAATGTAGCTGCTACCTCAGTAAAAACAATGCTCCAGTAGACACTGTCAGACAATATCGTTGCAGAGCATATTATCATGGAGTTACTTCATTGATAACATAGCCTATAGACTGTGAGGTACATGAGACTAATATTCTTTGTCTGGTGCGACAGTGGTTTTTCATAGAATCGTGGAATGGTTTGGTTTGGAAGGGACCTTAAAGATGATCTAGTTCAAACTGCCCTGCCATAGGCAAGGAACCTTCCACTAGACCAGGTTACTCAAAATCCCATCCAATTGGCCTTGAACAGTTCTGGGGATTTGGAGTTCAAAACCTCCCTGGCCTACCTATTCTAGTGCCTAATCAACCTTATAGTAAAGAATTTCTTCCTGATATCCAATCTAAATCTACCCCCCTTCATCTAAAGGCCATTCCCCCTTATCCTGTCACTACAAGCCCTTATTAAAGGTCTCTAGCTCTCTTGTAGATCCCCTTTAGTACTGCTATAAGGTTCTGTAAGATCTCTCCAGAGCCTTCTCTTTTCCAGACTGAATAACCCCAACTTTCTCAGGTCTCGGGAAAGAGATCTTAATCTTAATCTTGCTACTGATAATAGGGATTCCACAGGTCTGTTTTGACCAATGTGGTGCCTCTGGACTCATTTCGGGTGGTCAGCATCTTATGCTGGGGCTCCAATTTTCTCAGATTTTTTCTTCTTTTTTTCCCCCCTAGTCTTGAACTCGAAACTGCAGTTACTCCATGATTGATATCTTTATAAGATCTTTGTAATGGAAGGAGATGTCCAATTAGTGTATACTTCATGAGGAGCAAAATAGCAAGTGGACCTAAACAGGAATGAATGCTGCCAGAACATCTGAGACCTCCTGCAGAACCTAGGAAAGTTTAGCTTGCTAACATAAACTGTATTCCATGAGATAAATTGCCTATTAAGGATATGAAAATGCCAGTGCATTTTGATAGATTCCTAAAAAAGCCCTAGAAAGTTGACCCTGGATGAGGGAACTTGAAGTAGGTCTTAGCTGGAGTTGAGGATAAATGCCAAATTGGTTTCTGAACTTTGCTCAGCTTCTCTTTCATCACAGGATGAAGACATTGGTTATACAAGTTAGCAGCTCTGAATCTAAGCTTCTGAGGTCTTTAGATCTTTCCTTTGTAGCTTGCTTCAACACGCTGCAGTCTGCATCTCTCAAAGATTTTTTCCTTAGCCTTTTAATAGTTTCAAACAAGTTCTAAGGCCTTTGAGTAGTTGTCCAGCACAGTGGTCTATATTGCAGTGTAAAAGCCACACAAAATCAGGTGCCACATTGCTTATGCTGATGCCTGCATGTTTTGTTAGCTCTGGTACTAAATACTCGCTCCACAACACCAAGGAGGAAGTTAGGCTTGGAACTTGTCCGTGCGCTTAGTGTTGCTTGTAATATTTGCTTGTAATCAGACTCCTGAAATAAATCGAGATGCATCCTTAAGTTAGAATTGTGTATGATCAGTTCCTGGGAATAAAACCTTAAAAAAGAGGAATTGCTTTTAATATATATGTTTATATAAAGGTGTTACAGTTGCATTTCCAAATACGACTTGAAGAAGAGAGTTGGTGAGTACTGCAAGATATAGATCTACAATATTCCATTTCGCTTCCACCTCATGTTCCTGTTTTCTGTCTGGAGCCCTGTGGCAACAGGCTGATGCAGTTTTCTTGCTTAGCTGGGTAGCATCATTATTATATACAGTATGAAATCCCCTTTTTGAGCATCTGAGAAATGGAGAAATCAAGAGATATCTTCTGAAACTTCTTATGATTGAAGCTCACTCAGAATGTTGTGTAGAGAGTGTTTTCTATATTTCCTTTATATTCAGTCTTGCTGCTCTGTTACAAGTCAAGCTGTAAGGTTTTCTAAGAAAGGTTGATTTAGCTTCCAATGATTCTGTATTTCTAAAAAGTTTGATTGAATGTCCAGTATTTCAAACAACTCATTTCAGTAATATCTCACTTGCAGAAAGGCTTGCCTCAAACATGTTACAGTGCTTTATAGATCAGGTGTCTTTGGGTTTTTGATATCTTACAAGACTTATGACTGAGGTTCAGCTAAAATTATTCTTGCATGTGATCAAAAAAGCTTTGCAATGAAGGACACTAATTCAAATTTGAAGCTATTAGAAATTTGCACATTTGTTTTGTCAAGTTCTGACTCTTCTTCCATTTACTCTGATTTATTCTTTGTTCCCCTCATAGGTGCCTATCTTGTGCCATACTTAATCTTGCTACTGATAATAGGGATTCCACTCTTTTTCTTGGAGCTTGCTGTCGGGCAGAGGATCCGTCGAGGGAGTATTGGTGTGTGGAATTATATCAGCCCCAAACTCGGAGGAATTGGATTTGCAAGTTGTGTAGTAAGTTTTTTAATACTGTGTTGTTTGCTTTCAGATGTTATGATTTAGACTTCCTGTTTTGCTGCAGGGAAAGGCCATTGATTTATAGCTGGGCATCAAGGTCAGCTTACAGTGTTTTCAAAGATCTTAGAACTGGAATTGATCCATTAAAACTGTTGGCATATATATGTCTGCTAAGTCAGTCAACTTGTATTTTGTGATTCATTTGAAATCAGGAACTGTGGAACAGAGTACCCTTCTGGAGGAAAAATGACTGTAAAAGTGTAGATGTAATATAGATACATAAATATGGAGAAAAGTGAAAATTTAGAAAATGTCAGGTACTTTAATGGGACAAGTTGTTCCCTTCTGATTTAGTTGAATTAAACTAAATTTAGTTAACTAGGTTCATTGACTGTTGTACAGAAATATGCAGAAGTTCAGCAAGCATTTTTCTATTTACTTCATAAATGTAACTTTTTGGTTGTTTTTTTTTTTTTCCTATTTACTAGGTATGCTTCTTTGTGGCACTGTACTACAATGTCATTATTGGATGGAGCCTGTTTTACTTTTCCCAGTCTTTTCAGCATCCGTTACCATGGGACCAATGTCCTTTAGTTAAAAATGCATCTCATACCTGTAAGTCTGTGTTAACATAAGGTTCTTAAAAATCATATAAAGTATATAAAATTCGAGATTTTCAAACAAAAAGGAGAAAAACTACAATTTAAGAAGATACTTGTGTGCAAAAGTGTTATATTTGTATGTTCTTAAGTGTCCTATAAGAGCACTATTTTCTGTGTAAATTAACAGAAATTATATAATCAGTTCTTTGAGTTTTGCTGTAATGAGATAATCTCTTATGGACATATTCTATAACAGCCTGAAAAGTTCCTTATCCCTTGGATTTGGTTATCTTATAACAGTACATACTTTGTATTGTTATTGCTATTGAAATATGAATTATTTCATCTTTTATTTTTTTACAGATCCTAAATTTTTTTTTATTATCTTTTGTGGGTTTATTTACCACTTGAATAAAGAACAACCAGGGATGTTTGAAAAGTTGTACCTTTTTGTAGTGTCTTTTCCAGAGTTGTCTGCTTCAGTTATTATTCAGAAATAGTTCTTGTGAATGGTGTCACACTGTCAAACTGAATGTATTCCACAAACTACTGTCCATTAATTGAGCAGCAGTGGTTGCTTATCTCTTATCCTTCCTAAATATTAAGACACATCTGAAGGCCATCTGAACTAAGCTTAAAAAAAGAAAACTCTCATATTTGATAACATCTTACCTTTTTTACTAGATTATTTCAGCGAAGATCTGTCATCTGTGTTACGTTTCTTAAAAAGAGTGTATTTTCCCCTTTTTTTCCATTAATTATCTTGACTCAAGACATGCTTACATGTATGGTTGATTGTCAGGTATAAATAATTTATAAAGAACTTAAGTAAATATTTTCTCTGAAGAAATCTTTCTATTTATGTGTTATGTCTCTAGATACACACAGTTTCTTAAACTGTTTGGTAACATGACCATAACAGAATTACAGTATGATCCAAAGAATCACTTCTGGAATATACATAGCAACTTCCATTAAATATATCTGTGTAGGAACCACTTATTTCCTTTTTTTATCACTTTAGTATCACTATGTTATTATTTTATTGTTTATAATGGTAGTTAAATCCCTGTTTATTTGAGTGTCATATCAAAGCAGACACAACGATTTGTTTTCCATATGTCTTCAAATTTGTGTTCATTGCAGAGAGATAGTTTTCTTAGTATGTAATTCATAGTATCATAGGCAGACAATGTAATTTTATGTGTGATAAATGGAATATATGTCTTCATCTAAGCCTGCCTACTGTTTAGTACTGAAGTGAGAAATAAATTCTGCCTTGGAGTAGGTTTAACCATAATGTAGAGGAATACATTATCCCAAAAGGGTGTTTTAAAGATATACCCAGAAGCTTTCACTGATAGTAGTCACTTTTTCTTTTAGACTATGTCTTAAGACTGTTCTGTGAGTTTAGTTTTTTAATAAATGATGATGGCACAATTAGAAATAGTAGGAAGTGATAGTACACTGTTACAAAATATCTCTCCTGAACCTATTCTTTACTTGCTAACATCTCTTTGACAGTTGTGGAGCCAGAGTGTGAAAAAAGTTCTGCCACCACTTATTACTGGTACAGAGAAGCACTGAATATTTCCAGCTCTCTGTCAGAGAGTGGGGGTTTAAATTGGAAGATGACTATCTGCTTGCTGGCTGCCTGGGTCATGGTATGCTTAGCCATGATCAAAGGCATTCAGTCTTCAGGCAAAGTGAGTATACTGTTTACCTGCATGACATTGTTTTATTTTGAAGCATTTCAGGACACTTCTGTTCAGCAAACTCTCTGTTTACTCTCATGAAATCTGTAGGAGCAGGTTAAGTGCTTTGACTCACCCATGCATTTTTATAATCTCAAATAGAGGAATATTAGTAGTTAGGCATTAAAATTCTATCAATTTTATTGGAAATGGTAGTAATTTAGTGGGAATTGAGATCTGAAGAAGAATCATTTTGCGTCTCATCAGCGTAATTGTTGCATGTAACTGTACCTCAGCTTTATTGTGCAGCGTATGTTTCTGTGTTTTGAGTGTCTAAGGAAATAAGTCTCTATGTGTACTCACTGTATGACTGCAGTGCATTCACATATGCATGCTTCTGGCATTAACACAGCTGCTTTCCAGGCTTCTGGATTGTTTCTTTTGACTAATGACTTACCATCCCTTTGCATCTGAGTACTGTTACCTTGTCTTCTTTCCTGTGCATGCAGCCAGCTGGATTTGCTGGTGAAAGATTTGCTAGAGCTGTTGATCTCAGTGGGATTTTCAGAGGAAAAATAATTTGTCCCAGTAGCAAAATTCTCTGCTATTAGAAAGTTTGGCACTGACATGGCAATTTCTGTGACCTCCTTGGGGCATTTCAGTTAAAGAAATAAGTACCAAGTTTAACTAGAGAATCATTTTACTAAACTTTACAGAATAAAATTTCTTTTCAATGATGGGTAATGAAAGATCAGATTTGATTACTATTTTTTGTTGTTTTGACAGTAAGCATGTGATTAAATTCATTGGTTATGTGCTTTCTATTGATTCTTGTCCCCTTTCCTTCTGAAGACAAAATTAGTTTCTATTCATGCTGCATACCTTTGCCATACCCAGTCAAAGTGCTTTTGTAAAGAGAAGCATTTCTGCAACAGTTTACTTCAGTCTTTGTTTTCATCTCATTGAATTAATTCTGAATTTCCCTGGAAGTCCAGAGGCTCTTTAGTTAGTGATAAATACATCAGGCAGTTGTATTGCTTTTGTACAGTACAGAATTTAATTTCTTTTACAGTCATGTGATCTTGCTTTCTTCTGCAGAGACAAGGGGAAGGGGAAGTGTTCTGCATATTTCTTAGAGCATATGATTATCAATTCAGTCATACATCCAAAGGATACTGTGTAGTGAATGAACATATTGAAAAGAAAGTCTGTGTTAAATGTCATGTTACATTTTTTCTTGCCTTCTTGTATTTCAGATCATGTATTTTAGTTCTCTTTTTCCATATGTGGTACTTTTATGCTTTCTGATCAGAGGACTGCTCCTTAATGGGTCAGTGGATGGAATTCGTCACATGTTCACCCCTAAGGTATGTACTTAATTTCTGTTTGCAGGGTATTAAAGTTTCAGTGGCAATTTGACCATTTATGAATGCTCTCATTTAAGCTTATTGTTTTCATAGAACATTTGGCTGTATTTCTGTTTGCTTTAATTGCAATTTTTTTTTATCTCAGTGGCACAATACCAAGCCCTAAAGTCCAAAGGCTTTAGGTGTTCCAAGGGTCTGTAGAGTTTCCTCTCTTAGGTGAGGGTTCCCAGAGTTATACACCTCTGCAAAGCTAAACAACTGTGAGTGCAATTTAGAGGATTCAGGAAGTTTAGAGAGCTCTAAATACTGAAAAGAGAAGTTTGCCATTTTCTAATATTGAAATGTCTAGCTCTGGGTTGTCAGTGCCTTGCTTGGAACTATCATGATATGCATAATTAACTTGTCCCTTTTGGAAAGAGCATTTTGTTTTCCTCCTTTTTAGAAAATTAAAGCTGTTTACATAGTAGCCCAAAGCATTTAATAGTGAAGTAATGTAAGTACTCTCCACTCAGCTTTCCTTATCAATTTTCTTATGACATGCCAAGATAGCGGCAGTTCTAAGCCAATTTTTTTTCCTGCCAATATTTTTGCTTAGAACATGCCTTACAGAGCTTTAGAATTTCTAAATACAGAGGTGATGTTATGAATCACTATTTAGCTTGAAGATCTAAACTGTACCTGTACCTATCTCAAATGCTTGCAACTACATCTATACTATAGGAACAGCATGTTTGAATAGTCAGAGCCATACTCAGGAATGAATAGGTCTGGGCTTCATATTGTGTTGTGAAATGGGCTTTCCAACAAGTCCACAATACAGTTGAGAAGAACAGGACTATTATTTCAAAAATGAAAGCTAAATAATAAGATAATCAAAATCAATGCACATAGTGGCTAATGCCAGATGACAGGGTGTTGTCAGTTGTTTTGATTCCAGGTGTTTTGAGTCTGGAGCACTGTCATCCTATAAAAATGACCTTTGTCATCTCTCATATTGATTCAGTCATGTTCCACTTCACTCACTGTCACCACTTCAGAGAGTCATGCTTGTGCAGAAACTTGCAGGCTGCTCAGGCAAATTTGGGAAACCTGAGGAAGAGAGAAATGTAATGCCTACTAACGAGAGAAAGTCTAAAGCAAAGGTGAAATACAGACCTCTGTAAGACATAATTTGGATTTTCAGCCACAGTGTTAATACTTTCTTTGGCTGGAGAAGTACTGCTAGATACTGAGGGAGAATAAATACGAAAACTCCCTTTGTATCCCAACACCTCTTCAGTATTCACTACTTCATGAGTTATACTTTAAAAACATTGCAGCTGGTGCTTACTTTACAGTTACAGTATACTTAATTATACAAATGTTTCAACTGATCATTTAAATGATATCAAAAGAAAAATGGTTCTTAATTTCTTTTGACAGTTTCCAGTTTTGTATCAAAATTTAAGTTGTGGTTTAAATTTGAAGATAGAAGGCCTGTCTGTCATATGTATTATTGGTGAATATAAACTTTACAAAATATTTCCATTATAATTTTTTGTACTTGAGCACTAATTTGGACTGTAGGTTCATATGAGACTACCTGAAGAAATTCAGACTCCTGCACCTGTTGTTTCATTCACTCCACTGTGCTAACATTTTATTTGGGCATCCAGACTCTAAAGAGGAATGCTAAACCAATCTAGCATGAAATTCATCTAGGTAGATAGATGTGAGAGGGGAGGGAGAAGCATCTTTTCAGCCCAATTAGCTGAACAAATGCCCACATTTTGAGCACACAATTGCAGCAAATTCCCATCAGTTACGCCAGCACAGGAGAGGACTGGCACACATAGGTGCAGGTGTGAGAGTGCAAGACTAATGTAGAAGGGGATAATTTCTCTGTTTGGCATGGCTGTTAAAGCAGAAATTCTAAATAAGAAACTTCATGGACAGCCTAAAGAAAGGTGTGTGAAAAGCCTACTACTGCAGTTAAACTGTGGGACTGTGTGAAGCTGAAGTACAGAGACTCCAAAATTTCACATACAATACCTAATAGCAAATCAGTCTGGAGTTAATTTTGAAAGTCTGGTCTACAGGTATCCAAAACCATACTACTTTTGGTGGTACCAAAGGATATGTTGTACGAAGTGAGAGGTGTTCTGGTATTCCAGCCAGTTCCGGATTTGTTACAGTTAAGAATGTTCCTTGCGCTCCCTCTGGTGGGAAAGCTCTGGCATGACAGTGGCGGAGTTGGAGCTATGTGCAGTAGCCACTTGTGCATTGTGATTATAATCTAAATTATAAATCGGGAATATGTTTATTGTCATAAACACCTTTTCCCCATTTTATTGTATATCAGCTATATATAAGTGAATAAAGACGCTTTCTGTTGCCAATCTGTAATAAATATTATATCTCCATGGGAAACAGACATTTTATTCAAAATGTTTATTCAAAATGTTATAACAATAGCAGATTTATTTCTCCTCAGAGTCTAATAATGCTGGTATCTATGCTGATGCTTTTTAGTTTTACTTTTATGAATAAACCTAGGGCTTAAAGAAAACAAAAGTCACTCACATTATTGGAGGCCCTGAATCAGCTTGAGCAAATCTGATGTTTAAATTTGACATGTACTTCTTTAATTCTTTTTTGTGGTTCAGTATCTAGAAGAATTTGAGATAGATGATGACTCGTAACTTTTTTGTTTTTGTAACAAAGTTTTTTGGAGCAATGCAGTTGATCTGAGTGAGCAATACTCTTAAATTTTTTAATAAAAGACTGACATTTTTTGATAAAAGACTGCCCCTGAAATACATGACCCATTTAACATAGGGTTAAGTTCAAGGCATCTGACTTAAGAGATTTGACTCTTGTGGTGGCAAGCGTTCATTTCATATATTTTGTTTTGCTTTACATATTTGCATGTAATAGAATTCCATTTAAGCATGTGTATCTCATGTTCACCTTCTTCTTGTACAATTGAAAAGTAACAACAAAGCAACTTTAATCATACTTGTTGCATTTATTAAGAGGGTTGATTAATTTAAAATGCATCTTAAGTCCAACAGAAGTCAGTACATATACTGTAAATAAAAGACAGTACTGTAAAAAAGAAAGTTCTCGTTCCCTCTTATTTCTCTGTATAACTAGCTGCTATTTCAGTTATGTAGCTCCAGTAGTGTGTCGTTGTTGGGAACATATGTATAGCATGTTTCTCCTCAATGTTTAGATAATATAAAATAAACAGAAATTTTGGCCCATAAGTTTGCCAACTTCAGGAGTCACATTCAGCTTTCATTTTATCATAATGAAAATAGAGTTGTAGGGGAGTATTAGCATTTTTATGTTGTAGTGTTTATTCTGTTGTTTTTTTCATATAATAGAAATGCATTTTTTAGCTGACATATATTATATCTAATTTCAAACAGCTTGAAATAATGCTGGAGCCCAAGGTCTGGAGAGAAGCTGCTACTCAGGTGTTCTTTGCCTTAGGGCTTGGATTTGGTGGAGTCATTGCCTTTTCAAGCTACAACAAGAGAGACAACAACTGCCATTTTGATGCTGTACTGGTGTCCTTCATCAATTTTTTCACTTCTGTGCTGGCAACTTTGGTGGTGTTTGCAGTTCTGGGCTTCAAAGCCAATATCATAAATGAAAAATGTGTTACCCAGTATGAATATCCATTTCTTTTTTTAAAATTATTTTTACGGTTTATTTAATTTATGAACTAACACAGACCACTGAGTTTGTTCTCTCTGTTCTATTGTGTTTTACAGAAATTCAGAGAAGATTTTAAAACTTCTGAAAATGGGGAATCTCAGCCAAGATATGATCCCACATCATATCAATTTCTCAAGCATTACAGCAGAAGATTACAATTTAGTTTATGACATTATACAGAAAGTCAAAGAAGAACAGTTTGATTCTCTTGGCCTGAAGTCTTGTCAAATTGAAGATGAACTTGACAAGGTGAGAATAAGTCTTGAATACAGAGATCAGGAAGAAATGAACATTTGTAAGCCTGAACTAAGCTGTGACTTGTACCTGCACAGACTATCAGTACAGTGTTACCTGTGAGTTGTGCACCTATAAAGATCTGAATGAAAACATGGTTCATTCCAGCTCACTTGAGGACTTTTGGGTCCAATGTCTTAATATAGTCTTCACTGATTGATAATATATTTTGATCATTATATAATTCTTCTCAGGAGGTGATAAGTTTTTTTAGCTCTGTTCTTCAGAAGAATTGAGCATGAGGGTTTTTTCCAAAGACTAAACAGAGGTGTTACCTATTCAGTGTCTCAGACTGATGTTCTAGTCTACTACTAGATACTATTGTATCTGCTATGATACAATTATTAGATATAAATACTACTTCACTAAAACTGAAAAATTATTATAGTTATTATATTATGTTTAATGAGTAACATCCTGTTTTGAAATCTTACCGTAAGCCAAATCTGTAACAGGAATTACAGTTTTCTAGCTTTAGAGAGGCAGCTGCAGATTGAAACACTGACTTCTATATAGTTGCACCAGGATCTGAAGATAAAATATAAAATTGGTCACTTAGACTTCTAAAGTTTCTATACTATGGCCACTGTTTAATTTGAAATAAAAGTATAAAAATTAAATCCTTTATATGCTTACTGGAGAAAACTGAGTGTATTTTGAGTAGTCCTATATAGTAGCTGTCATGCAAAATTATCAGTGAAGGAGAGAAAGAAGTTCTGATTGGACACGGCAGGAAAATTCTTCATAACGAGCACAATCAGCCATTGGACTGATCTCTCAGTGGAAGTGGTGGTTTCCATGTCATGGGACACTTCTAAGATTCTGCTGGACAGGGTGCTGGGCCATCTTGTTTAGACTGCTTTTGCCAAGAAAGTTGGGACCAGATGTTCCTTCAAACATCGTAGTTTGATTCTATGAAAGAAATATGTTAATGCTAATCGACTTACAAATTCTCATGTTTCAGTAAATAGTATTAATTGGAAGAATTATGTATTAGATAGCAATCTCCCACTGTGCCTTCAAGAGTTCACTGTATGAACACAAAGTTAGACTTGTCAGGCTTTTACACTACCAAAAAACTAAAAACAAATTCATTAATAATGATATCATTTTTTTCCCTCACTGACAGGCAGTTCAAGGAACTGGTTTAGCTTTTATTGCATTTACAGAAGCAATGACCCACTTCCCTGCTTCTCCCTTCTGGTCAGTCATGTTCTTTCTCATGTTAGTAAATTTGGGACTTGGAAGTATGTTTGGAACCATTGAAGGCATTATCACGCCCATTGTTGATACTTTCAAGGTCAGAAAAGAAATTCTTACTGGTGAGTTATACAAACTTTCTTTTCTCCATAGAGCAGTAAGCTACATTTTTTGACACTATGAATTCTTTTTTTTTTTTTTTTTTTTTTTTTTTTGACATGAAGGTTTACAGAGTATTTTACAGAGCAGTAAATCACTATATTCCAGACTCCCATGCACGGGCACATTAATATCTGCCAGTAAAACCTTTTCCTGAATGTTACAGTAACATAAACACCCTAAAACTTAAATTTTAATTCAGTTTCTGTTACAAGTGTCTGTATGGTCAGTCCTTTTCGGCTCTTTCAGAATACTTTCCATTCCAGCCTGTGTCACACATTGGAGAAACAAAGAGTGAAAACACATTGCAAATTACTATAAATTATTCCTGAGTAAGCCAGATGAAATCTTAATTAATAATGAAACTTCTATTATGCTAAAATCAGTACAGCAACTCTCTAGAGAAACATATTTTTCCTTGTTAAATGTTTATAAAGTCTTAAACAAGACGTCTAGTTGTTTTATTTGGGTTTTTTTAATTACTTAAATGCCATAAGTTATATGAGGTGTAGCATGTTCATGTAGCTTTGACTTGCAGGGATTTCTTTTTTTTTGTGTAAAGCACGAGCAAAGGTGTGAAGGTTAGGTTTCTGAAAACCCTCAAGACAGCTGCAAGAGACTTGGTATGTTATCCACAAATTCAGCTTTCATATCAATGCCTGTAAAAGGTGGGATAGAAAACAAATTTTAAAAAAAGGTGCTTTAACATTATCTAACTCTATGAAGACAAGAATAAACTCTGTGAGAGAAATAATATGACATTTTATAAGAGTTAACTCCTAATGCAACAGAGCAACTGCTTTTTTCCTAATTGCTTTCCTTACTTTACTGTGTTAATAAGTAATATTTGATAGATTAAAAAATCAGATTCTTAAAAAAGAGAAATCGATTGATTTTTCAGAAGTGCTAAGTTATTGAGCACTTTTTGGTCTGTTTGGTTTTTTAATTAAATCTTAACTTCTTGCTGAATAACTAGTGCAGCAATTAGAAATTAGCTGTTCTTCCTAAGTATGTGTGCAAGTACCATGATTTATAGTCATTACACTGGAGTAATGGAGCATTTTACAGTAATTCCTTGTTACTCTGACAAAAAAAAAATTAAGATAAAGAAATATTCAAGAACTGCCTTTCTCTTGTAACTTTAAGTGGTGTGCATGCATGATTTTAGCTAAACTCAGTTGTTCTCAAAAGATTACAACTTGATGTGGTGTTTTGTTAATTAACTTAAACAAATGAAATATATGGGTTATTTTTCATGCAGTACTGGTGGTATTTAAGAAGGATTATGGCTACAATAGATTTTGGGCTTACAAGACAGAAATTTTGAACTTTTACAGAATTGTTAGCACATTTGCAACTCTTTGGGTTCAAGGAAACCAGCTCAAATGCTTAAATTTATTTTGCATTTAACAATGTCATGCCTCATGCTGAGTGGTGGAAAGTCTGTAAAGACTTTATCCTAATAGTTCCTGTAAGGTTCAAGAAAGTGATTAGACTTCTACCACCGTATTTGAAACAGTGTCATTGTCTTGCTTTCAGTGCTATAATCAATAGTAATTTACTATCTTGGATTCATGCAATGGGTGTATTCTGTAAAGATATTTTATATTTTGACTCAGATTAAACTGCTTAAACTGTAAGAATCAGTCTTACTGATGCTCAGCCTGCAACTGATTCCAGGATTTATTGAAATTTAACTTACTTAAGCATTAAGTCCTGTTACTGACGAATTTAACTGGAGAAAATTGTATTGAGATCCATTATGCAGGATCAACCTTTCAAGACATGTATTTTGGATTGTCTCTAAAGAAGGGATAGAAATGTTGCTTAATGTACAAAGTCATTTAGACAGATCCTAGTAGACCTTTATGCTGTGAATGGTCTTTTAGGAGCAGTCTATTGAGCCTTTGTATTTTTTAGAATCATAGTCTTTTTAGAATCATAGAAACTTCTTTGTATTATTTTTTTCCCCTCATATTTTCACTTCTAAGTTATTTTCATTTCTGAAGTCCAAAAAGTGAGCTGGTGACCAGTTAACATGATGTATGATGTTTTGCCTACTGGTTGATTTTACATTACGTTTAGTGAGAAATAGTCACTTGATTAATCTCTGCTGCTTAATCAGGACTGCTGTGATATGGTGATTCTAGTAATTCTAATTTCATAACTTCTCTGTTTTGTAGGAAAGAGGTAGGATTACTAATATTCTTAAAATTGAGACCCCCCTAAACAGTAAAATGTTACCAACTTTACTTTTATGAAATCATGCATTAATTCCTCTTTTCCATGGAACTTTGTTTTAGTTATAACTCACATTTCTGTCCTTTATTCCAGTCATCTGCTGCTTGGTAGCATTTTTTATTGGCCTGATCTTTGTGCAGCGCTCTGGAAATTATTTTGTGACAATGTTTGATGACTACTCAGCTACTCTGCCCCTGCTTATCGTGGTCATTTTGGAGAATATTGCAGTCATCCGAATTTATGGAATAGACAAGTAAGTGAAGGAAATGTATCTCCCTGTCCATATCAACACTATTCTTTACAATAATTATTACTATTTTAATTAAATTGTATGAAGCATTTGCATTATACACAGAAATACAAGTAATTAGAAAGCATGACAATCTGGTCCAGAATCTAGTCTGTTATTAAGAATAGATTTGGAGCAAGACACACTACATCAGAACAGTGTACTGAAACCCAAAGAATGATTTGGACCCAAGAGGTCCAAAAACAAGAGAATGCAGTAAAGGAGACAAAATCAAAGATTTAGAAAGGAGTCTAGATAGAAAAGTATAGGGAATTTGTATCAACAAAGACATCAAGAAAAAGATTTCAGAAATAACCATGGTCTAAGCAACAGATGAGGATGAGCACTTCAGTGCAGCACTCCAGCCAGCCTCAGAAAGAAACAAAGCAAGCTCTAATGGCAGTAAAAAGAAAAACGTTTCAATTTATGAACTAAATTTAGTTTGGGGTGTTATAGCAATTAATTATTTTTTACATTAGTTGTGAGAGAGGAGATGATAGCAAAACCAGAGTCAAAGCTTACTTGGAAGCAGCACAGCTGACAATGAAGTGAAGTGACCTGTTGGGGGTGGGTGAGGAGGAATGACCATAAATCCCCCTTTTTTTTTTTTTTTTTCCCCTTTCTTTTGTTGAATTCATTTTATATCCAAAAGCAGCAGAATGTGTTCAGTAAGTGAGATCAGTATATGCCATGCTTAAGGAATAGAAGAATTTGTATCAAAAATAACGTGTGCCATGCACAGGTTAAACAGAACGTGCTGTTCTAACATGTTGTAGTAATTAAAATGTCTGCAATTCCTTTGCATGAAGAAGAAGTGTGACATAGAATGGGTGGGATTTCATTTGACTTTTCACTTGTCTGATCTGAGTAATCAGCCAATCATTTGTCACAATGAAACAAAACTATAAGAAAATTTAATTTTACGGTTTCCAGACATTGTTTCTGGTCTATGCAAGTAGTACTTGGTCTACTTGCTTGTTGAAGGGAGAATTCCAGCTTGGACCACATATATAATGCTATAATTAATCATTTAGATATAAAAATACCATGTAGATTATTTTACACATGCAACCAAAAGATAAATCAGATGATTTATCAGGTTATAAGGTTGGTAATGTCCAAGCTCCACTGTGAATGGAAGTAGCCATGCCAAAAGTCAGCAGCTTACCTGTGAGGAATTGATGTTTAGGCATAGCTAAAATATGGTAATTCTTTGCTTATGACTCACAGTGCAGGCAATTCATGTTTTCAGAAGGGGTTCTGACAGGATACAGTAAAAAGTTAACAGCCAAGTTTCTCATTTATAATGACCACCCGAGTATTCCCTCTGGAGTACTCCTCGTATTTCTTCTGATGTATGTTTCTGCAGAATATCCTTCAGGAACCTAGCAATTCAGTCTGCAAAAACTGTCAGTATCAACGACCTCAGGTTGCCATTGCCTGTGATAGTACCAAGGGTTCCCTGTAGATAAGGTTCTGTATAAATGTCTAATTATTAGACGTTAAGTCTTTGATCGCATGGTAGGAAACCATAGCATAGCATCCAAAGGATGCTATAGAAAAGAGACAACATGTGGATTTCTGTAGCCAGGAAGGAAAATCTCCCACACTGGAATCAGTGCTATAAGGAGCTTGAGCTAAAGGAGACTTTTCGAAGAGGATGAGTAGGAAGACTAGTTTAAAGTAAGGATAACAGATTCATGTTCAACTGGAAGAAGTACTGGAGATCTCAGAAAGAGAAGGCTACCTATAGAGGGCATGATCCATTTTAAAATTCAGCTTCCTTTTAATGATGTGTTTTATTTCAGTGTAAACAAACAATAGAATGCCTCAAGCTGTGTAGTTAAAATATTTTTCTGAGAGTTTACATGACAGAAACTTCACATGTGTAACTGCTTGGAAAACATCCTTCTAGAAGAGCTTTTTTGAGATGCACATTTCAAAAGGGAGTGGGACCACAAGGGAGTTAAAACAATCATTGCTTGTGCACACTCCACAGGAATTATTTCTAAAATAATTCTCTGTTTCTACCGGCTCTAGAACCATGTACTCCATCATGAGTACAAAAATAGGAGTTTTGTTCCTGTTAAATTTTTGAGGAGAAAGGAGGCAGTTTTATAGCTTGGCAAAGTCTTATTTCAGCAGCTTATATGATGCAAACCATAGCTTATGCATAAAGTTGGTTTTTTAGACTGCAGCACATGTGTGGATTCAAAATTAATATTGCACAATCTGTAAGATGTGTTGGAAAACAACCCAGTAGACAATACAGGAAAATGTAAAAAAGAATCTTATAAAAGTGAGTTTAAATATCTTCCAGCACAGTCCAGCAAGCAGCTTACTAATTCACTGCACTGTGCAGGGATTCCTTTTGTTCATCTGGTCTGAACTACTAGTATAAGTTCTATTTTTCAGCCCATCAAGTAATTTAAACTACAGCTATTTCTATATACACATTTTTTCCAGTGTGTTGATTTCCTCAGTTTGGATGCTATGTATCAATTATAGCGCTCAAAATCTCAGTGTCTACACTAACAGTAACATTTTAATCCCTTCACAGATTTATGGAGGACCTGAAGGATATGCTGGGGTTTTCTCCAAGCCAGTATTATTA
Organism: Vidua chalybeata; assembly: GCF_026979565.1. Taxonomy (NCBI): domain Eukaryota; kingdom Metazoa; phylum Chordata; class Aves; order Passeriformes; family Viduidae; genus Vidua; species Vidua chalybeata. The sequence continues at coordinate 10,546,132 of NC_071534.1, read as the reverse complement.
CTACATGTGGAAGTATGTTTCACCATTTGTATTGTTATGTTTGCTGGTAGCTAGCATTGTCCAAATGGGATTAAGTCCTCCTGGTTACAATGCTTGGATAGAAGATACGGTATGTATACAGTATGTATGTGTATATGTAGGGTTTGTGTGTATATATGATACCATCATCATCATAGAGACAAAAAAATTACAATTAGAAATTCAAAATCAGTATAAATAATGGCATGGTTGCTTTTATCTCAAGTAACTTTGATGTAAAACCAACCGTTTTTTAATTTTAAGTAGTTCTGCTTTAAAATATAACTGATTGACACAAACCTGTATGCTCTGGGTGACTTTTAATTTGTAACATACGATAAAGAAACTCTTAATGATGGAAGAGGTTGTACACATTTATTAAATCTTATTTTACTGCAGAAAACAGATGATAACTGCATAAATAATTTCAGATATCACATCAGGTTTTTTATGTGCCGTGATTTTTTCCCTTTGGGAACACATATCACAATGTAGGTAGCAGCTGTATTAAAACCTGTCTCTGATAATAACTTATCAGGGTGAGTGGCAAGACAGTTCTGAGCTTTGACTTCAAAAAGAGATTCAGTCAAGGGAACTCTGAAGACTTCAGCTAGTTGTAGGCTCATGAGCCCTCAGCTATTTTTACAGGCTTTTAATGCAAAATATATAGAGAGAAAATGTCAGAGACATTCATCTAACGAAACTTTCCTAAATTAGCCATGGGGGGAAGTCACAGCAAACACAGGTAAAGGATGAACACAGGAGGTTGGCTTTACTATTGGTAGATAGTATGCCTGCCTCTATCCAGGCAACTACATGATGCTCAGAAAAAATGCTCTTGTTACATCTGATTCTTGCCCTCAAAAATTAGGAAGAGAAATACCTTAGTATACCAATATGCCATTCCTTTCTCCATACAAAATTTCCTTTCCGTGTGCAGGCAAGCAGAGCCTGTTGGCCATGGATGCAGTAGAGGTGTGGGGTATAGTAGTGCCCCAGCATTACAGTTTACCTGATGTTTATGCAAAGTGCAGTAACTGAGATGGTTCCTGTCTAGACCAGCTATTAGCTTACAGAACAAGGGCTAATTTTCCAGGCACAGTTACAGATAACCCCTTCACACTTGTCTGTTCTGGACATTCTTTAAAGGATCAGAAAACTACAGAGAAATGTAGCAGAAAGCCTAAGGTGAAAATCTTCATTTGTGTGCTGCTGAAGTGCTCTCAGAAACTGTTCAGCAGTGTTTTAGTCCTGCTCACTGGCTGAAAGATAGCAATCCTACATCTCCATGACTCTTCAAATTTGAGATCCGTAGTGATGCCCACACTGAGTGCCGTGGAGTATGTGCTTGAAAACTGCAGACCTCAATGAGGACTGCAGGTTTTTGTTATTTTTCTGGTAAAGACGTATTAATCGTTTTTCTATCGTGTTTCTCAGGCTATGGAAGAGTTCCACAGCTATCCAACATGGGGAATGATAGTTTGTATATCTTTGATGGTGTTGGCCATACTGCCAGTCCCAATAGTCTTCATGGTACGCCGTTGCAACCTTATCGATGACAGTGCTGGTAGTTTGGCATCTGTATCCTACAAAAGAGGTCGGATAATAAAGGAACCTGTTAATCTGGAGGGAGATAATACAAGTCTGATTCACGGGAAGAGTCCAAGTGAAGTGCCATCTCCAAATTTTGGCAAAAACATATATCGAAAACAGACTGGATCGCCGACTCTGGACACGGCTCCCAATGGACGTTATGGTATTGGCTACCTGATGGCAGATATGCCTGACATGCCAGAGTCTGATTTGTAACCACAGAAAAAAAGTGCTGTTTGTTTCTTCTCTCACTGATCACGGCCTTGCTGTGAGAAGTGGTCAGTGTCACTTACTAGGGTGCAATCTCAGGTGCTCCATAGTGACAGTCTTTAAAATGTCATGACTATATGTACTGGTGGAGAAAATTCACGTTGGATTAATTCTCTGAGTTTTTATTTGCACTGAAAGAAACATTCAAATGCAATGGCAGCCTACATCTGCCAGCATAGCCAAGAATTTGATTTTTTAATTAACTTCTAAATTTAGAACTTTGTATTTCTGAAGCCCAGGTCTCGCTCAAATTGTAAAATATTTCTGAGGTTATATAATTGAAAATCAATTTTTTTCTGCTGAATTTCAGGTTGACTCCCAAGTATTAATGGTGAGCTCAGTAGTAGTTCACCAAACCTGTGTTTGTGTAAACACGTGTATATACCTTATGTAGATATGCTGTACTTATTTTATTAGCACTGATAATTACTTAGGCTATTAGCTGAATAAAAAACAAACCTGCAAACTATTTTCTTATGTAATAGCTGTATAGAGCAATAGTATTAGACAAATCAAGGAGTAGACTTATAGGAAAGCGATCAGAGATTCCCTGTTCACTGGGGACTGCATTAACTGTGGCTGTATATTTTGTGTAAAATATTTGCTTTTTCAGTGTGAAAACAATGTTAGAGTGAGTCACTCCAAGAATCTTAAGGATTGTGCAGATTCTGCATTTTTTTCTATGCTGTGTGCCTAAAAAAGACCTTGATATTTATTGTGGTTACAAGATTACATATATATTATATTTATATAATATACTTGTAATGTAAATATGTATATTATTCTGTATGTAATCATTTCAAAAGTTTTAGCAAGATGGCTTTTTTAATTAGTCTCCTTCAGTTTTGCTTCTGTTTTGTGCAGATAATTTTTTTTCAGTCAGTAATTGTTAAGAACTGTATGGCATTACATTTTAACCCACGAATAAAGAAATTGATAAGGAATTTCTATGTGATATCCTAATACAGCCTATTTTTTCCTCATCTGAACTACCTGATAGAGTAACATTTACCAGATGAATGGAGATGCTAAAAGAACTAGAAAACAAAAACTCAGTAATAATAAACTTTTCTACAGGCCCGTTTACGGTGAATACAGGAGGTGATGTAGTGTTGTAAACTGGCAGGATACTGTGGAAGCCGGTACATGATCTACTTCTTACCTTAAAGTGTTTTAAAATTAGGCATAAATTCTGACTTTTTTACCTCTAATAAGCAAATGCCTTACATTGTCCCAGCATCAAAGAACTAGATTAATTTATTTGAGGTAAATGCAAGTCTCTGAAGCTCTGTGTCTCAAGACAGTTTTGAGCATATCAGTGTTGTAGGTTGGGTTGATTTAGTCAGGGATTTTATTACTGTTAGTTAGGTTTGTTCCTTGTACCTCTATTTTCCTTCACAGTGGTTTGCTCCAAGTTGTTTACCACGAGAGCTTCTGCCACTCAGACACGTCAATCTTCTCACTTCTCCCAGTTTTCTCCTTACATGGTTCTGTCAGTCAGGGGTTGTCATTCCTTGTTGGGGTGTCAATCTTGTAATCACTCCCTGCTTCTTCATGAAAGAAGCCTATAGGAATGTCACCTGATAGGGAACCTCATTTTATATCTGAAGTGTAACAGCAACTTAGTGGGCAGTTGGGTATAAACTGGGATTTACACACTCCATGGAGACTACAGTCTAGTGGAAGAGTTGAGCAAATGAATCAAATCCTAAAAAGACAAATCAGCAAAATATGTCAGGAAACTTTCTTGAAATGGCCACAGGTGTTATCACTAGCCTTGTAACAAATTTGAGTACAGCCCCAAAGTAACCTGAAGGTGAGCCCATATGAGTTGATATTTGGGAGACTATACTCTGTTGCAACCTTCCCTGGGTCCAAGGAACAGATTGGAAATCAGGAAATGGTACAATAATTAATTTCATTAGGGAAATCCTTGAATGGGCTAAAAAAGATTATCATTCCCTCAGAACCTCTTACCCTTGACACCCCAGTTCATTCATTTCAGCCTGGGGATCACGTATACATCAAGATCTGGAAACTGGAGCCACTTCAGGAGCATGGAAAGGACCTTATCTAGTTTTGTAGACTAAAAGAACAGCTGTGAAAGTCAAAGGAATTAACTCCTGAGTATATTACACCTGAATTAAGAGGGCTCCCAACTCAGAGTGGCCAATGGAAAACACCAGATCCCTGCAGCTGAAAATCTTGAAGACATCTGTAAATGAGCAGTGAAATGTATAGACTAAATATTTACCGGGTTATCTTTAGGTGGGGGCGTGGAAGAAAATTTAATACTGATTTTAATCCATGGGTTTGGTAAAATGTGCAATCTGTCCAGCATTAGAGCCTGCCTCCCTGTGCCCCATTCAGCAGGGGAACACATTCCTTGGGGAATTATCCTTATAGATCTGCCAATGGTGATTCAATATAATAATCTGACTAAGGTGATAGCAAAGGCAAATGCCACCCACTAGATGGATGAGAAGCAAAGATGCAGGTGACAAAGAGATGGTATTCTTAAAGATCTGGTAACTTGGAGAATAATAGGACAAAGGGATAAGGATTGTCCAACAGGCTCCCATAGTCTCACCCAACATCTTTTAGAATTTGCTTTAGCAGCCTCTGGAGGCCAAGCAGCCAGGTTGATAGATTTATGCTAGATTGTGAACATCCCAAAATATCTCAGACTTGCCGGAGTGTCAAATTCTCTGAAGCAAGCTTCACACCTGGACAAAGCCCTTAAAAGGACAATGAGAGCACTTAGGGGAGGCAGGATGGTGCCTAGACTGGGGAATCACACCTATGAATCACCCAAGTAAGGGTCAATAGAGAGAGGTATGGAGAAAAACAAAACAGTGAAAGTCAGTCCAGCACCACAAGCTGGATGGCTAAATTAGTTCTAAACTTTAGAAACCACAACCCTTAAATTGTGTAAAGTCCCTGGAAGTTCCTTCCCCAGGTTACACTGTTTGGGTTACCCCAGATGGATATTGGTCCATCCAACTACTGTTTGGCCCCAGCACCTGACAAGTTACTTTAGGATTATTAACCTTATGCCCAGCTTGGAAAAGAAGCCCCAGAAAAGCCCATTATTGGGGTAGGGTAAAGCAAGACACATGAATGGACAGGACCTTCAGCTTCCACAATGTTTGAATGGGCCCCACAGTGTTTTCTTTTACCAGGAGTCATGGCTCTGAAAACAGAACTTCATTTTTTTACTTGCCAAGTTAGATTATCTAACAATCTGAAGCTAATGAAAGGGGATCTCAATTTATAAATAAGCAAACATTGAACTGACATTATAAAACAGATTGGTATTAGATTTATTGCTGGCCAAAGAACAAGGGCTTTGTGGGTATTTAAAACTGGATAGAGAACACTGTCTTGTGTACACATCCCAAACATAAAAGATCTCCAAAAACAACTTAACAAAATGTGAAGACAGTTGCTGAAGACAGCAATGCTATCCACATGGCCTCTGAAACAAATTGGTTCAATAAAATTCTCCAAGGAATAGGGGGATGGTCCCTGAAAGGATGGCTGGCTAAAATAATGGAAACTCTTATAATTAGAGAATTATATTGTACCCTTATTATATTGTAATTGTAGTAGTTATTGGTCTTGCTATTGATCATGTTTACAAAACAATCAATTGTGGTCTTGTAAGAATGTATGCGATTGGAGGTAGAAATTGAATTGAAACTTACCAAATCATCTTACGAAAGCAGAGAAGTTTCAAACGGGGGAATTGGAGCCATGAGGGTTAACTCAATTTCTCCTGTGCCTGTGAACTCTTAGCTGAGAAATAAAGCATGCAAAATCTGCTTTGTCAGCAAGGACAGCTGAAAGAGAAGGGGAAGACATCTGGCTCAGGAATGCAACAATAGCCAAAACAAGGACTGAGTTTGGGAGCTTGGGGAGGGTTTTATGGTATTGGCCAGATTGTAACATGCATTTAAAACATGCAAATTGTAATATGCAAGCAACACACTTGTAAAATCATGTGTGCACACAAAGGTAGCAGTTATCATCCATGTAACCAGGTGCCTGAATAAATTATGCCCTTCTTAGCTTTAAATTGGTGTTAAGGAGTGTTACTCAACTAGTTTTCAGTGGATCTGGTGACAGTTCAAGCTGAGATTTCCCTCAGCAGAGTCTCAGCTGTCTCTCATTCCATAAAGCCATTTCTTCACAGCAAAATAATGCAGAAACAGCTCAAGCTGGTGCCTCTGAGGAGGGACCCCAAACAAAGGTCTGTGGGCTTTTATCCTCTCACAGTCCAAACAACATGCAAGTCCTCCCCTTGATTCCTCTGCTCCTGCTGTGTCTCCTGGCACCACACCTTTTCTTGCCCTTTGTTGAACAAAGTGTTCCTGGCCTCTTGTCTCTGGCTCCCACCCAGAGCTCAACCTGCAGCTTGCAGACCAAGCTACCTGCACCAGGTTGCTCAGCGTCCCCATCGTGGTGGCTGTAATCAGAGGAGGGCTTTGTCCACTTGTCCTGACTCACTGCAGCACCCGGCTCAGGTCACCAGGCTGCAACAGTGCCCTCGCCAAGGTAAGACTCATTGCAATGGGAGTAGGCAGTAAATCTTGACAAAACGTCTAGGCTGGATTGTAACAAATGGTGGGTTGTGACACGAGCAATAATTGAACTCTCATCCTATAATTTTAGTAAAATTACAAATGCAGGATTTGAGTGATTGCATCTTGTATTTGTCTGTAAGTACAAAATCACAAAGGGTTTGTACACAAATGCATCCTTTTCCAACATACACTAATACACAGCTTCAACAGTTTAATCAGGATGAGTTTCAAGATGACAAACATTCTGTTCAGTGTCAAGACAAGTGTCTTTACTTTCCCAAATAAATCCCTGTTGTTCCTGTACCACACATGCATCAACACCCCACCCTTGACATCCCCTGCCCTCTAGATCATCCCCTCCCCAGCCATGCCAAAGCCCCTTCAGCACTTTTGGGAGGTGGGGGGGGGGGGCGGGGGTCCCATGCCCACTTTTTACTTTATTTCATTCCCTTCTATCAGCATGTAAATTTCAACTATTAATTTCATTAATTATTATTATTATAGCATATCAACATTAACTATTATTATAGCATAACAACACTTCTGTGGACATCCATATTGATATAGGTTATATATCTTTATATATATATATATATGAAGTGTAGGTATAAATAAAAAATACAGGCATGTTTTTACACTCATATGTTTACTATCTACATATATATTAATATATATAATATTATAGATTTATATATAATATATATTTGATATTTATATAAGATTACAATATATACTATATATTTAATATGTATATAGTAGAGTATATAACACGAAATATAATAATATATGGCATTATATATGTTTAATTTATATTATAATCATAAAATAGATAATATAATTATATTATAATATATAATGCTATATATAATAATATATAGTATTTTACATATAATAATAATAAATATAATAAAATCATAACAAATAATAATATAATTAAATATAAAAATAAAAATATAGAATATATTGTTTTATATAAAATGTAAATATAAATTATAAAGTAATAATAAATATAATAATATATAAAATAATAAAATAAAAATATTACTATTTTTTACTATCTGCTTTTTTTACTCTCTCCACACACACACACACATATATATATATACACATGTATGTATATATGTATGTATATATGTGTATATATATATATATATATATATATATATATATACACTCAAGCATGGAGGACACAGAGTATGTGAAATACCATTCAGCTCAGAGAAGTTGATCCAATGGGATCAATGCCTTTTTGAGAGGAGAGATGCATGCACAGCTCCCCTCTCTCACTCCCCATAACTGGCCAGCAGTGCTATTAGAGGCTGCACAGAATTTGAAGAGTAAAGCTTTGCCTTTATCCCTACTGCCAGACAGTGGAAACAATTTTAGCTTTTCACTTGTGTTTCTCATCCTTTTTTCACTCACATTTCCTGCCCTTTTCCACCTCGTGTTTCCCACCCTTTTCCCCCTCACCTTTCATGTCCTTTTTCATCTCCTTCCTGACCTTTTCCACTTCTCATTTCCTTCTATTTTCTCTCTCTCTCTTTCCCCTCCTATTGAAACACTTTAAATGTCAGAAAAATGGGAATTTTCCCTCAATTTAAACTCTTAAAGCCAAGGGATAAGAGGGATTCACTTGCAATTTAAACCTTAAGATGATGAAAATGGGGAGTTTGCCCTCAACTCAAGCCCATAAAATGGCATCATAAAGGTTTTCTCCTTCCCGTTAAACTAGAAAATAACAATTGCCCATCAGCTGATGGGCAGCTAAGTCGTGGAAAAGAGAGATTTTCCTTCAAATGATGCCCTTAAAATCACGGGGAAGGGGAATCTCCTCCAATTTAAACACAGCCAATAATGGAAAAGGTTTTCCCCTTAAACACCTCTTTTCTCTGGGGTCACTGGGATGGGACCGAGGGCACTTTGACGGATCTGAAGGCACTGGGATAGAACTGGAAAGATGAATTTGAAAAGAGAAAGAAGAGAGAGCTCCCCTGAACCCCCACCTGCTCAGGTGTGCTGCTCCCTCTCCTGCGCTCCCCTGGGGCACAGGGACTGCCCTGCCCCTCCTCATCCTCACTGACCGCACCTGAGGCTGCTTCACCCCCTCCTCATCCTCACTGACCTCACCTGGGGCTGCTTCACCCCCTCCTCATCCTCACTGACCTCACCTGGGGCTGCCCTGCCCCTCCTCATCCTCACTGACCGCACCTGGGGCTGCCCTGGACACTGATTTTCGCAGGAATTTTACTAAATCCCACTCTGAGTCTCACTCAATAAATGGAGCAAGCCTTGCTGCTGTTCATATTACATATGAAGCTGCCTAATATGGAAAAAATCCGAGGAAAAAAAAATGGAATTTATTGGGATTTGTATGGAATTTATAGGGATTGCTGCTACAGAGCGTGCCCGGGGTATGGCGTGGGGGAAAACCCGGACTGGATTCCCTGGAGTAGGGAATGGGGAAAAACCGGGACTGGATTTGATCGGAACACGGAATGGGGGAAAACCCGGACCGGATTAAGCCGGAACACGGAATGGGAGGAAACCTGGACTGGCATACGGCTCGATCCCGGAATGGGTGCCAGACGGGGTCTGACCCCGTCGTTTGCACAGAGCCGTACAGCAGGTGGTACACACACGGTACCGAAATACCAAGCCGGCGGGGAAAGGCCGCTTCGGGGCGGCTGCATACGGGACCACTCGTGCCCGCGGGAGGAGAGGAAGTTGTGGCGCTCCTGCTCGCCGTAGGCGGAGCCGCCGCGGCCGGGAGAGGCGCAGCGGGGCCGTGCCGGGCGGGGCGATGGCGGGGCCCGGCGGCGCGGCGCGGGGCCGGTTCGCCGTGGTGGGCGGCGGCATCGCGGGGGTCACCTGCGCCGAGAAGGTAACGGGGCCGCGGCTCTCCCTTCCTTGCCCCGCTCCTCGCCAGCCGGGAATTGTCCGCAGGGGTGCGGGAGGCTCCCCACGGGCCGGGGGAGCCTCGGTGTGCCGGGCCCCTGGCGGCCCTGTGCTGCCGCCTGCACCGGCTGAGAGCGGCTGGAAGCGCCCCGCTGCCCGCGCTTGTGCACGGTCATCGAAACAGATCTACACTGTAATTGCATAAATATTCGCATGTAGTACTTCCATAATCTGCCCTACACTCCCCTGATCTCTGTTTCTTAAAAATAATTTGTCTCGCTGGAGAAAACACAAGCCAAGCGCAGCCCCAGGGCAGCAGTGCTGTAATGTAAGGATGTTTTTTCTGTGTAGAAGTACTTCTCCAGAGGTTCAAAGTTGATACGGTTATTTTGAAGCAATTCATGAAACGCTAAGTAAAGAGAGTTACAGTTATTCGTAGCTGCAGAAAGCTGGGTCTCTGGTCCAGAGGTCAGGGATTCAGGATCCCTGCAGGAATTATTCTAAAGGACTGTGCTGCAGACGGGCTGTAGGCTGCTGTGATGTGCTCCTTTTTATTAGTGCTCCTCAGTTTTTATAGGCTCCCTGTTTTAGAGCTGTATACCTCATCCAGCTCTCTGTGAGCCAAGCTTTAAAAATAAATTCATCTGTTTCTTGGTCTCAAGGTTTTTTGATGGTTTTAAAGTAACAGTTACTGGAGGTAGTTTTGCACCTGTAGAATGACATTATGTGGCTGTTAGTTTGCTGAGGACTGTTTTATCTGTTAGGGCTGCAGAGCAGCATACAGACTGTGTTTTGGAGGCACGTGTTCTCTAGTGATGTCAGGGTCCCTCTGGTTGGCATCCCTTCCCCCCCGAGAGCACCACTTCTCTTGGTCTGTCTGTCACCTTGCTGAGCAGTGCACATTTAAAACGGGAGCTCTTCCCTTTGCCTTGGGGCTTCATAAGTCTTGCATTGCTTACTAGCACCCTGAAGATGATCAGTTTACTAGACAGGGTATAAAATGTCCAGGAGAAATCAGCATTTCCTCTGTGAAAATGAAACCTGAAAGAATTAGTCACTGCTGTGCAGTAAGAAAATGTGTATCCACCAACTGGGTGTCTCCAGAAATCACACGATCACAGTCTGATCCATCAGATGGCCTTTGGAATTTTGTGACAATAGTCCTTTACACTACGGCTGCAGTTCTTGAAGGTATATTTATGTGTGATTGAAATAAATGTTGTGTCACCAAATTCTCTTCAGTCCTTATCCTTGTGTTAGCCTGAAGTAGTGCTTTTTCAATAAGATTCTACAAAATCACAGTAATGTATTAACACACTGCTTTTCACCAGTAGTTTTACTGTGTTAAGTCTGATGATGACTCTCATCATGGTTTCTGTTTCTTTACAAGCTGGCTGCAGAATTCCCATCAGAAGACATTTTTTTAGTGACAGCTTCCCCAGTTATAAAAGCTGTAACTAATTTCAAGCAGGTAAGAGAGACTTGATTTTTCTTACAGTAAGGCATGTTCAAAGTTTATTTGTGCAGATAATTTAGAACCAGTGGTGAAGATGCTCATGACTTTGAGCTTGTTTTCATATTAGTGTGATTGCAGTGGTGTTAGTAAGACTGACGAGCTATTTTACAGTGATTAGTAATTGGTGAATATATTCACACCATTCAGGCAAAGGTTAAACCAGTTAATTACATGGCTGAAGTGTGTTTACTGAAGCTTTATTTCACTGCTTTATTAGTGAGTGACCTTTCAGAAGCACTGAAATGGTATCATAGTCTTGCTCATGTTTGAATTTGGGGCAGAAACAGCCTTCTGAAAAGTAGCAAAAGAAGGGATAGCCTTTTGGGGAATTGTTTTGAGCTTTGTCTACTCCAGCAGCTGCTGATTCAGTGACATCTTTCCTGCTGGTTTGAAAAAGAAATTCAAATGCGTGCATGAATTCAGATTTGTGGTTAGTAGGGTCATGAAGCTGAGTCTGAGCGCCCTCTGTGGGACTGTTGGAGGAACATCCAACTACAGAATGCTTTCTGAAAGTGCTGAGTGTCCAGTAGAGACATTTGCACAGCACAGAGATGTAAAGTCTGTAATTCACATCAGCAGAAATTTACATATCTGAAAAATAAGGGAACAGCTCAGCACTACTAGAAGGCAGAAGCATCTAAGTTTTGGACATGAGCATCTTAATTTCTCTCTGAATTGCAAGCATGGTGTGGCTTCTGGCTCCTAGCTGTGTTCCAAACTCTGAATATTCAATAAAGTAGCAGGCCTGGATGTTTCCATGCAGGCACTCTCTTTTGGATAAAAAACAAAATTGGCATCATCATTTGAATGTTTTTCAAGTTCTGGCTTGCCTCTCTGGGGTTTTAATTTGGTTTATGCTTGTTTTCTATTTGATGTTGTCCATCTCCCCCCTAGGTCTCTGAAATATCCGGTAGTGGCTCTGGATGAGTTATTTTATCAAAGTTACAAAAAAAGAGAAAAACCAGGATTTTAACATTACCTCGCATAAATGAAAAAGCAGTGTTAACAACTCTGATAATACACTTCTTCATGGAATAAAACATTGTAGCAATTAGAGCAACTGCCAGGGTTCTCCATTTCTGCTTAATCTCTATCTTTAGGATTAACATGTAGTACTTTGACTCTTCAACCAGGAACAGGCATGAAAAGATTCTGTATTGAAAAAGAAACTTTTAGCAGTTACATGATAACACATTTTCAGACAATATGGGCTTTATGTTGTGACTTTTTTACTATAAATGAACACAGCACCTCTGTCAAAAGCTTTAGAAAAAGAAATGGATAAATGATCCATATTTTTAAATACTCCTCTTTCTCCTACAGGTCTCCAAAACACTTGAGGAATTTGATGTTGAAGAGCAACCAAGTTCCCTATTAGAAAAACGATATCCCAATATTAGAGTTATACAGTCTGGAGTAAAACAGTTGAAAAGTGATGAACATGTAAGCTAAGGTTCTCTTTTTTATTTGGTTTTTCAAATTATGTATATAAAAATAAGAAGTAGCTGAATGTTTTGGGTGAGAAATTTTGTTCAAGAACATTTTGGTTATTGAATTGATAAGTTACCAAAATTACAAGAAAATATTTCCTAATTCTAATTTCACTTACTGCTTTACACTGTCTTTCTAGTAGAAATATATACAGAGGACAAAAAAAAATCTTGAAAGAACCAACATTTCCACTTTTTCTTCCTTCTGTTTAGCAGGAAATACATTGCAAATATGAGCAATGGACAGCATGTACACACCCTTGTTAGCTCTGTGTCAACATGTTATTTTTCACTTCAGCATGTATAAGAAACTCACATTCACATCCCAAACTGCTTTTGCTCACTTTTAAGGTTTGGAGATGTAGTTCCAGGTAGATTCTGCTAACATTCTGAATCCAGTTGTTTTCTTATAGCATTACTAGGGTAGTGTTTTAGTATAGGTCTTGGTGGACACAAATAATTAATCTATGTGGATTTGGAGGCTCTTTTGCCCAAAACCACTTTAAACTATGCAGCTTCTAGATTGCAGAACACCAAATAATGTCATAAAATGTTAAAAATTAAGGTCTTTCTCAGAATGACATAGCTTGTTTAGTGCCTCCACTTTTTCTTCAGCAAAGAAGAGATTTCTAAACTATGTCCTATCCTGTGCCTGGTTAACTCAGAGCACAGCAATTGCTGTTGAAATGTTTGAATGAGATTCTCAATTGCTAATGTACAGCAGTGCATAGTTCTGTTCCTGGGGCCTGAGGGACATTTGTCACGTAGAAAACACAGAAGTCTTTTGGCACAGCCAGTAAGTACTAAGTGCCACCAAGTGGTAAACTTCATCTTGCTAAATGAGTAAACTCATTCGAGTGCACCGTGTACACTTCCCATTTTATTGGTCACTTATTTGTGGCAAGTGTGGTGGGAATAAATGACACACAGTCAGGAAGAGTATGAAGCCTTGTTCCTTAAGAAGCCCCTTACAGTTTTTAATATCTGAAAATTACTGTGACATTACAGAAAGAGAAAGCTGATGTGCTCTTAGATGTCTTGATTTAGATAAATTCTCTTAAGTGAATTGATTTTTCTTCTCTCTTCACTGTTAACAGAAAATTTACACTGAAGATGGGAAAGAATATATATATGAAAAACTTTGCCTGTGTGCTGGAGCCAAACCAAAATTAATTGTTGAAGGGAACCCGTATGTGTTAGGAATCCGGGACACTGACAGTGCACAGGTAAATGTGTTTGGGACTTAAAAATGTGTAATATATACCTGCATCTTGTGCAAAATACCAGAATTATTGTGGAGTGAAATGGAGAAACAGAAAATAATGTTTGTTATTATATATTCTTAAATAGGAACATTTTCACTAGCAGAAAAACAGCCTTATAACGCCACTAAATTAATGTCACTTTATGTTAAATTTATAGATAGCTCATACACATTATTTCTAACATGATAATATGGAATAAACAATAATTTTTTCACCCTCCTGGCAGAATCCAATTGGAAAATGTAAAGAAATTTCCCTGGGAAGGCGTGTGTGGTACCTGGTACAAAGGGCTGCTTCATACACTGGAAAGCTGCTGAAGGAATGACTTTTTATTCTCTTGTAGTTCTACTGTAGCTTCTCCTCTTTGTACAGAAAAGAGTTAGAAATAGTCAAAGATGTGGAAAAGTTTTCACCTGAGAAATGACTTAATAGACTAAAAATTAAGCTTGGAAGGCAAAGGTGAAGTTTCACTGCTTACAGGTCTTCAGAATTAGAGGAGGCAGGGTGAGCTCTGCTCTTCTGTAACACGGAGCTGCCATTCATCAAATGAAGCTGGACCTTGAGGATAAAAAAAGGAGTTACATTTTCAAAGAATCTGAACTGAAACTGAAATTGTTTCAACAGCAGCTTCTGTTACAGGTCTCAGCCTAGCTAGATGTGTAGCAATAGTCAGAGAAAATCAAGACTAAGAGCAAGAAAATACTGGAAAGGATATGGTTGATCAGTGTGAAGGAATATTGATGTTTTTCCTTTCTTAATGCAGGCTTTTCAGAAGAATTTGGCTCAAGCTGAGAGAATAGTGGTGGTAGGAAATGGTGGGATTGCCCTTGAATTAGTGTAAGTGGAAAAAATTACATAATCAAATAAAATCTTGAACAATGCAATGCTAAATCTAGTGTACATGAGTTTGGGTGATGGTTGACTTATAAAATTTTATCTCTTAGAACATTTAGTAGCAAAACTGATTACAGGGTTGTTTTTTTGATTTTTTTTTTTGCAACATAGTGGTTTTTACTGACACATAAAATTAGGAAAGCTCCAGAAGAAGCTTTGGCACATAGATATCAAGAATATTCAGTTCATGTTCCACATAGTGCAAACAAGATCCAAATACTTGTTTTTAACAGCAGGAGTCTGGCAGAAATGCACTTATTTTTCATTATGGGAAGAAGAAATTATTAATATTATAAAATTGGTCTGCTCCCCATCCCCTACCCCAGTTCAGTCAAGGTTGTGTTGGTGAGAAAATATGACTTGTCAACTTGAAGAGATTTTTTTTTAATGGGTTCCTTATGTAAATATTTAGAAATGGAATTGATAGGTTGGAAAATCTTGGCTCCCCTAGTTCTGGCTTCTGGAAGGAAACTTGACACACTTCTGCTTGTGTTGCTAACAGATACTTTTCAGGCAGTCTGTCACTTTATCCCTTGTTTAAATGCCCACAGGTATGAAATTCAAGGCTGTGAAGTAATCTGGGCTATCAAAGACAAAGCCATTGGGAATACATTCTTTGATGCAGGAGCAGCTGAATTCCTCCTTCCAAAGCTCACTGCTGAAGGCCAAGAGACTCCAATTGAGTGTAAAAGAACCAAGTACACAGTGGAAGGTATGGGGTTTAGCTTCCTGACACTGAAGCAGCAGCATTTAATATTAAAGGTAGTCTTAAAATCAGTCAATTTAGCAGCTTGGAATAAGGCTTACTGTTATCATTAATGACATTTCCTTCTTCAAAAACTCAGAGTAGAAAAGCAACATAAAAACCCATCCCAAATTTATGCAGACAGAATGTAATACAGTTTCTTGTGAGCTGTAAAAAAGTGCTTGCCTTTGTGCCAAATTTATATTAATTCCCTGCATTCCTTCTGCTGAAGAACTTGTTCTGTTTTTTGTAATGTTTTGATGTGAACTCACCATTATATAGGGAGTAGCTGTCACACAGTAAGATATTGGAGGAGCAGATGAAACCACACAGAACATTATCACAGGTGGAGTGAAACTGCAGTCTCAGAAACAACAATTAACTAGCACTGCCTGAACAAACATCACACAAACATATGTATGACCAAATTCATAACAAAAAGAAGAGCATGGCTCTAGACATCAGGCAGGAAGAATAAGGATACTACACTAGATGGTATTTTTCTATTAATTGAGAATTCTTGTTCTGAATTCTGAAGACAAGGAAGTATGCACACTAAATCTGATATACTCCATGTCATTTCTTCAGGAAGTGAGGAGAAAGGAAGACCTACAGGAGCATCTGACAAGCTGGGCAGTGCCTTAGGCCCCGACTGGCACGAGGGCTTACACCTTAAAGGGACTAAGGAGGTATGGGCATAACCTTGCTGGCATATTTATTTGAGTGTTGTGGGCATGAGCACTGGGAAGAGTTTGCAATAAAGCAAAAATCCTCACTTTTTTTTTTTTTTTCATTTATGAATTCCTGAGCTGTTAGGTGTTTGCATCTGTTTTACATTTAAAAAATGACCTGTCAAGGGTGATCCGTCATAGACCAGCTAAAGGATGTTTAGGACATTTAGCAGCTTAATCAGTGGTGGTTTGGCTGTTGAAGGCTGTGGAACTGTATTTGTGTAGTGGAGAATAAAACAATGCCCAAATTCACAAAAGAATTTAGAGAAACAGGTAATTTTCCAACTCCTGGCTTGAGCTCAGAATATGATTGAAATGTGGGTCAATGGTATGGAATATTTTTTCTTTTTACAGTGTTTAGAACATAAACTTGCTATGGTTACCAGAATTTAATTCATGATAGAAAAACAAAGGATTTGCAATCCTGAAAGACAGAAAAGATGAGTTTAGTTTATTCTGTTCTGATAAGGTTTGAACTCTTCCTGTAAGCTTAGGGGAACCTGAATATGTTTTCTGGCATGCCAGAAAAATCTAATTGTTAGGAACTTTCAAGGAAATCAGATACCTCTTGACAAAGCAGGTAAATTGCCATTGGCTATGGTTAAACCTGTGCCAAAATGAGGAAAGTGTGGGAATCCAGTTAGTGGGCTGGGATATACTGGGGGGGGGGGGGGTTCACTTTAGTAATATCAATTGCTATTCTCCATCTTGTGATTGCTAATCATTATGTTTATAATTCTGTCAATTTTTCTTTAGTTTTCTCATAAAGTGCATATTGAAAAACTGTGTGAAGTAAAGAAAATACACTTACAGCAAGATTTTATCCAACTGCAGCGGACTTCCTTGACTTTTCCTAAAGGAGAGAAAAATGTAGAAGGAGATGAGGGTGAGTGCCAGTGCTGATAAGACCTTGAAGATAGATCGGTGCTGGAGCATGTTTGATCTTGTTTGCTGTTTTAAAACAAATAGTTTTGAAAAATTAATCTTTTATCTCTATAATTTGAGGTCTAGCAGTTTACAGTAATCAAATTTATGGGCTGCAATTAATTTGCAAAATTTTACAGGTCACTTTTTTCTACAAAGTAACCAAAATCCTGTATGCAGAATATTCCATCCTAACACAATCCATTAAATATTTTAATAGTGAAGTTAAAACAGGAGAAAAAAAACCACCGATGTTTTGTATCAAAACTGAAATAAACCTTCCAAGTAGAGGAAAATATTCCCTTTTTAAAAAATGAATAATTATGCCTTTAATTTCCACCTAATTAAAATGAATATTTAAAATACTATTTTAGTAATCAGTTACTTTCAGCACAAGTCAAATCTGTGCCATTCTTTTTGCTTTTGAGGCACTTCTGTGCATCTGTAAATTTCTACATAAAAGAATATTTGGCAACTGCATACTTGAGAGAACATCCCACAGGACATAGAGGGCTTTAATTTAGGAAAATTCTGAAGAAAGTTATTAGTAGGAATTGGAGCTGACATCCAAAAAAATTTTTTTCTCTAGTTCTGAGCGATGGTAAGAAAAGTTATAGGTAATCCTGATAATTTTTTCATTTTTAATCTTTCTTTACCAATTCAGTTACTTCAAAGGTTTTGTAGGTTTTGTTTTCCTTTCATATCTTATCATAAGACATAATTAATAAAATAACTTCAAGTTGGTTACATTCTTGGGGCAAAATTTTCCCCTTTTTCAGTTCTGTGGCCTGTATATGTGGAATTAACTAATGGAAAAATTTATGGATGCAATTTCATTGTCAGTGCAACTGGAGTTGTGCCAAATGTTGAACCATTTCTGGATGGCAATAATGTAAGTATATTGGTTTCTTTTGAAGCTTTTCAAATAAGGTTAAAGAAACCTCTTCAGCTGGTTTATGCTTGTGTTCTGATATGAAACATGGATTGCTAAAGATTTAAATACTGTGCACCATCTCAAAATAAGGCAGGTTATGTTGATAGTGAGATATCCAACATGATACAGGTGTATTTGATTTTTGGTCTTGGTTTATTATGTTGTTCCCCAGGTGTTTATATGCAGTACATATGCAGTATTAAGCCTATGCAGAGAGAGAAAAGCATCTGTATAATTGGCTAATGTGGCAAAAATATAGAATTTCCATGTTAGTTCTGTACCATAGTCTTACCTTACTAATCTTGACATTTGCTCCTGGAAAGGAAGCAACTATTTCCAGTACTTTTCATCTGGGACACTGAGCTGTCAAGGCGCTCATGTTCATTGAGAGAAGTCAGCACCCAAATGTGGATAGTGATTCCAGAGTTCATAACTGCCATGTGAATTTCCACACCTCAAGATCCTTTTTTTTCTGTGTTCAGTGCCTGCTCAGCAACAACTAAACATCCCTGAGTTATTAACACTGTTTTCATCACAAATCCAACAAATAGCCCCATACAAGCTACTACCAAAAAATGATCCCATACAAAACCAGAATGTTGTGGTATTTCAGGTTAAGTGGTGCCATCTGATTAGGAAGTAAAAGGCTGTGCTCTGGTTAAAGAAGGAAATGCTGAAAACAGATCTGTTGTTGAGCCATGAGAAATTTCCAGGCCTATGCTATAAGCTTAGATCAGGAATTAAGTTTTTGCAATGGTATTTTCTTGCCTTGGCAAGAAAAGTCATCTCTTAAGACTGGGTATCCTGTAACACACAGTGTGATTTGGAATTTGGCAAGCCCTGTGACTTCCCTGCCTAGGTATCAGTAATAGTCTTAAAAACCTGTGCTGTGCTCTAGAAATAATAGTAACAGTAATGCCTTGTACCTTCCATGGAGCTCTTGCCACTCAGCGTAGTCTCATGGTAAATGATAAAGGAACAGCCGATTGCTGAAGCGGGAGGGAGTTGGATACCTTGCTGACTTGTTTCATTGCTGATGTGTGAACTCCTTCAGTTTGCTGTGGGTGAAGATGGAGGACTGAAGGTAGACAAGCACATGCACACGTCGCTGCCAGATGTGTTTGCAGCTGGAGATATCTGCACAGCAGCGTGGGAGCCCAGCCCCGTGTGGCACCAGGTACATCCTCGCACGTGTGACCCAAGGGGAGTTACGCACCAAGGAGGGAAAGGTTAAGCCAGCGGATAGTCCTGGGGGGTTGGTGATGGAATTTTGTGGAGGTGGCTGGAAACCAAGCTGGCCAGCCCTTCTGAGTATTAAAAACAAAGTATTTGTTTTGAGTATTTGTTTGAGTACTCACTGCAGTGAGTGTGGTCATGGCACAGTGATGGTCTCATGACTTAAATCTTCCCAATTTTCTCTTCCAGATGAGGCTGTGGACCCAAGCTCGGCAGATGGGATGGTATGCAGCAAAGTGCATGGCAGCAGATGCTTTAGGGGAATCTATTGATATGGATTTCAGCTTTGAACTATTTGCTCACATTACAAAATTTTTCAATTACAAGGTGAGTACAATCTGATAGTTGTAAACCACTGAGTAACACATACTGCTTGCTTATATTCACTCGCTGACACTGAGCAGATGCTTTGAGAAAATAGGTTCCTTTATATAGTAATTAATCCTAGCTTAGATTTTCTCCATTTGTACTAACCTGTATGATATTTCAGGGGGAAGATTCTTGAGTCCATTGTGTGTTTGCTAGCCAGGGATGGGGGGGAGGGACCCTAGGAACAAATATTTCCCTGTTTGCATCACTTTTGAGGCTGAGAACTGTTAGCAGCAGAAATGCTAAAAGGCACTGCAACGTTCTTATGAGAGCTTTTCCCTTTTCCTTCTGCTAGGTGGTGGTTTTGGGAAGGTACAATGCCCAGGGCTTGGGCTCAGACCACGAGCTGATGCTGAGATGTACCAAGGGCCACGAGTACGTGAAAGTGGTGATGCAGAACGGCCGAATGATGGGAGCTGTGCTCATTGGTGAAACGGACTTGGAAGAAACCTTTGAAAACTTAATTCTAAATCAAATGGATCTTTCAGCTTATGGTGAAGATCTCCTAAATCCAGATATTGATATAGAAGATTATTTTGATTGAACAATGCGCCCATTCCCATTTTGTATGAAGCTTTGATACCAAGTCATACATCTTAGAAAACTGTTTTCTCAGGATTACCAGAAATGAGGGATAAATGCAATCCTCTATTAAGATTTTGGGTTGATCTTGCCAAAATACTGACTGGTTACTGCCACTGGTACCAGCTGATGGTACAATCTCTGTCGAGCTGGCTCAGATGAACAGAGAACAGTTTTTAGGGCACAGGGTGCTCAGATCTCTTGCTACCTGGAATGTGGGCTGCAAATATATGGCCTTACTCAGTTTTTTGTCCTGCTTTTCTTTCCCCCTATAAGTTTATTTCTGAAATAAATGTATTTTCTACTCAGTTAAGTACAGAACACAAGCTTTGCACAATGAAAGCCAGGATGAGACGTCAGTTGAAAGCAGCTTTTTAACTGCTTGTCCCTTCAGCTGTCCAGGTGTTGGGGTAGAACTGTACTGGATAATGCCAGCCCTGGACAGCAGTTGTTTCATCCTGGCTTTTGATTTTGTTCTACAGTTGCTGCCTGAGAGTTGCTATTTATTTTGGGTCAAATTTGGAACAATTTATTGTACTCAATACAAAGCTGTCAATACATATTGAGACTTGTCCCAGACAAATCACTTAATGTTTTTTAAGAGAATTACTATTTTTAACTAAATTTTCAATTTTTGGCAAAGGTCTCAGCTAAAGGATGGATGAAAGACTATAGGCTTTAGTCACTGTCACAATTTTACCAGAAGAATAAAGATGAAGAGCATGTTCTTAATTATATTAGTTTTATATTTGTTATACATGGAAGTGTAAGAAAGAAGAACTAAAATGCAACCACCCAGAACTTGCATTTATTAATGAAACTGAACATGCCTTTCTGATCTTTGGCTAAGATGTTAAAAGTAAGAAAACAAAATTGAATCTAGTAGTCAGCATATGTGCCTGAGAATGCACTGCAGGCAGCAGTAGCTGTTGAGTGTTTCCTAGGCTGGCAGGTTGTCTTGTTTGTAAACTTAAATTTAGGTACTTCTGCCAAGCACAGAAGTCACAAATTTCTATTTGATTAACAACCCAGAGAAGTCCAATTTTAAGAGCAACAGACATATTTCAAAGGAATAAATACACATAATCACTCATAAATAAATACAATATTTCACTCAAACATGCCACAGTGGGTGTAGGGACATGTCCCTACTCTGAACTGCAGAGATGGCAATGCTCACGTGGGCTGGAACAACCAGCCCTGGCACAGCAGCAGCTCTGACCCAGCCAGGCCTCCAGAGGAAGGATGCTGGAGCATCCCAGTCTCCAGCTCTCTGATGTCACTCCCTGGGGCTGGTGACAGCAGCTGCTCTGGGAAAGCAGTGCCCTGGCTGCAGTGGAGTCACTGGTGAAGAGGAAAGTCACCTGCACAGCAGGCAAAAGGAACAGGAGGGGACAGGGCCTTCATGCAGAGCTAAGGACCACCAAGTCCTGTGCTGCAAAGGAGAGAAATCTGAAGAGGACTCTCAGGGGAGCAGTGGGTGGAGACTCCCACAGGAAGGAAGTGTGGAAACCTCTGGACCTCTGGCAGTCCTTTCCAGGCTGCCTGAACCTGCCACAGTGTTACTATATACTACACATCCAAAAGAGTTAAAAAGGCAACGTGGTCATAATATAGGTTTAGTAATCATTGCTGTATCCTAAGATATGCACCAATTATTTTGATATGAAACACTTTTTCCTTCGCTACTAGCCTTCTAGACTTGACAGTTTTTAAAGATATTTGTTCCCTGTTCAGTGTTTATTAAATAAAAATACCACTACTAAAGTACAAACTGAACTTACACACTGCATTGTCCATGGAGCAGCAACCATGATTAGATCCTAAATGTAGTCTGTGACACTCAGTCAATAACCACTGGTTGGTCATTTGCACCTGCCTGAAGCTTAGGCTTCTTTGCTTTTAAGTTAGGACCACAGCTGGGCCGTTTATGTTCCTGTGATTTCTTTACCACTGAATCTTGGACAGTCTTTGATCCAGTCTGGGCATTTTCTCTGCTTCCTTTTGAATTTGAAGATTGAGATGGTTTGACCTGTAAGATTTAAGAGTTCAATTAAAATTCTAACATTGTTTTCCTCCTTTTTCCACGTTCCCAAACAAGACAGAAGATATTTATGAGGTTGACTGCATTACTACAAAACAGTTTTGAGCAGATACCAAATCATTAAATTAAGCTCTAATGGAGAAGATATATGTATGGCAAATCAGACCAGATCTAAATACCTTGAAAAAGCTTTTGCTGTTTGTTATCCCTTCTATGGTGATGATGTGTCCCTCGTTTTTCAGCAGCCGGGCTTTTGGTCCCACCTTCAGGTAGGATATTGTAGCAAAGGCTGTGAAGCTGAAATCCTCCCTGCATGAATGAAATCACTGTTACAAGGGAAGGCTGGAGACAGACCAGAATATGCAGGGGGAAAAAAAAAATAGAATCAAGGTTAGAAAAGACCTCTAAGATTATCAAGTCCAACCATCAACCCAGCACTGCCACTAAACCATGTCCTCAGGTGCCATATCCTGGCACCTGAACACTGTTCACAAAACATCTGGATAAAAAACCATGTCCCAGGAATGGTGACTCCACCACTCCCCTAGGCAGCCTGCCTAAATCTCAACAACTCTTTCCATAAGGACAGGGACACATGAACCCTTCTGATGGATGTTCCAAATAGCAGCTTCATTCTTCTTTATCTAATCAAGTAGACAGTCAGTAACTTAGACCTACTCTGATCAACACTTGACATAATTCAGTTTCTGGACCTTGACACACACAAAAACACTCAGATGCACACTTGTCAATCTCTTGAAACACATGGAGGAAATTGAGGAAAAAAAGATGTAATAAGTCATCTGCTCACCCTCTTAATAATGCTAAAAAAAGCTGTACAGAGATGCAAAGAAAAATTAAGTCAAAATAAAGGGATTAGATATATGTAGATATTCTTAAACTTATAATATTATATGAGAAGACAAAACACACAGCATACAGGTTACAGAGGCAGCACTGTTGTTAGTTCCACTATGCTTTCTTAAAATTTCTGAGTACCACTTTTCACATTAGCCAGTCTTTCCTGACTTAGACATTGTGTGGGCAACCCCATTTGCTTTCCTTGTCCATGGAATGTGAATGAGATCTGTATGAACTGCAGACTTCTCCAAAATTATTCCTGCTGCAGATTTAAACATTCTACCTGAATACAGGAGACCCCAGCTTTTTAAAATTGCACGAGATGCAGCATTTCAACTGTTCCTCCAACTTTTGAAATGGAAATATAGCAATACTTGAAGGGTTTTTAAGACTACATTAAATGCATCTGAAATGAAAACAAGACTACAGAATGTATCCATTAATGTTATACAGAGGTAATAAGAGAGCAAGGAAAAATTACTACTAAATGTTAAAAAACAAAGAAAACAAAATAATTATCTTACATACTTCAGATACTGCTGCAGCAGTAAATGGGCAATAATTCTCTCCAGCTCCTCTCGAGGGTGCTTGGGTGGAGTAACTTCAGGGACCCTGAATTTGGACACACCTTTCCCAGACCAGGCATCAATTAATTTCAGTGGGGTGAGTTTCTCACTCATGCTGTCAGCTTGCTCAAGAATCTTTATTAGATCCCTGCAGTATCCTGTTACATCCATCTTCTCACACACTGCAAGTAAAAGTCAAGGAACATTTAAATAGAAAACTCTTTGTAGTTATATATATAGTTATGTGTAGTTATAAATACATATATTTGTGCTATACAATAGAAAGGCTTTTTTTTGTTTTGCTTTTAAATTAACTTGGCAACAGTAGGCCACCAAAAACTGATATTCATAACAAAATCTGCACCTTGAAAACAGTCAGTAATACAAGAACAGGTCACAAAATTTGCTTACAGTTTTTCTACACCAGGTATTTCTTTAAATCAACTTTTCCCATGTTCTCTGTCCTTTACCTACCATTCTCTCTAGAGCAGTTATCACACATTCTGTTGCAGTTTGCAGAATCCCACACCTCATCAAAGTGGTGGGCTATGAGCACCCGGCGACACCTGAAGAGCAGAGAGCAGAGGGGGGCTATAGATCCCAGGAGGATATGTAACACCTGCCTTATACAGCATGAAAATGGCAAAAAAGGTTCTAGGGGCAGCTCAGATCTCAAAACAAGCACAAAATATTACCAGAGGAAAAATCAGAGAACAAATACAACAGTATTCCCTATCAGCTATGCCAATATTGATGTAGGAACAGTTAGGTTGAAGCACAAGAGTATAATCTGCAGTTTCAAGAGAATGAAAAGGGGTAAGAATATGAATTCATTGCTACACTGAGGCCACAAAAGATTTTACTTTTTTAGTTGTCCACAACACAGAGACAGATGTTTTCCCTGAAGTATTCCAAGTATCACACTGAAGCAGATGAAGCAGCAAACACATGTAGATTCTTATGTGGCCATTAAACACTGTAGCTTAGAGTCAAAACCACAGAACTCCAGTATTTCCTCTGACTGGGATTTGAAATGCAAAGAGTATTTGTTGACAGATATTTCACCTCAACATAACCACTTCCAGAATTGTATCCTGAGGCTGGCAAGCTTGTTCCTGTTTTTATGGGTGGTTTTGTTTGGTGATGGGTTCAGTTTGGTTTTGTTTCAGGTTTTTTCTTTTGTTTTCTTTTTTTTTTTTCCAAACATCACCTAAAAACCCCAACAAAATTAGCTCATTTAAAAACTAAGCAACCAAGCCACCACAGTAACTTACTTGTTCATATTTTGGCAATAAGACACCATATCATACAGCTTCTCTTGGCCAACATTTTCCATCACCACCATTGAGCTGATTCTGAATATATCTCCAAATCCGTAATACAAAATGCAGTCAGCTTTTTGGTCATCTCTACCTGCAATGCATTCAAATGACCAGATAATTACAATCTCAACCAATTGCCCCTCAAGTTCCTTGACACCACATAGATTCAAATCTGCCTTTAAAAAAGTAAGGAGGATAAACAAGATCAAAAATCCCACAACACTGCAAAATGTTTTTGGGGGTGGAGTTTGGCCATAACAGGTATTTTGTGCTGCTAAACATTGATCAATCCTTAAAATTCCCTGCTCCAGACTTCCCATCCCACTTGTATATCTGAAATTCATACAGTAATTAAACATCATGTAGAGGCAATCTGAGCAAATCACACATCCTAGGTGCTATACAAAATAAAAAAACTAAAATTGTATATCACATCCGTATCATGTTATTCTGGTAAGACACAGATTTGATAGAAAATAAAGTATTTAAAAAATGCTGAGTGGAGGTCTAGATACCCAGTTATTATTTGTTACACTGCAGAAGAGGCCTGGTCATGAATGTCATGAATGCAGCTTATATTTAAAGCCTCTTTACAGAGGCAGTTTCATTACACCCTTTGAAAACAAACTGTCTCAAAGGCAAGAGACTTAGCACAAATGCCTGGAAAATTGAAGGACAATTTTACTGGTGTAATGGATGTAAATGGTAACATTGCAAAAGCCACTTCCTGCAATACCTGCACGTCCACTCTCTTGGTAGTAGTTTTCCATGGACTTGCTCATAGAGTGATGAATTACAAACCTCACATCAGGTTTATCAATTCCCATGCCAAAAGCAACAGTTGCCACTACAACCTGTGAGAAAGAAAAAGAATAAGAAATCATCAAGATACCAAACAACAATTTGTTTAAATAAAACATTAAGTCCATGTAAAGTATTTACTTAACCTGGATTTGATTTGTTGCCCATCCTTTGTGAACTTTGGTTTTATATTTAGCATCCATGTTTGCGTGGTAAGTCCCTGCCTTGATTCCCAGTTTCTGCAGACTCACAGTAACTTGCTCAGAATCCTTCTGAGAAAAGCAGTAAACAATTCCTGCACAAAAGTGAAAGAGGCCTCATTGTAATGCCTTAAAAAGGCCAAACTATCCCCAATACTTAAAAACAATTGTGAAAGCTTTATTAGCATATGAAATAAATAATTAAAAAGCATTATACAGTCTTTGTGCCTATGTAGTCCATAGTATTGTTATTCATGAAGGAAAATTCAGTTATCAGCTTGGACCTGAAGGCTAAAGAGGAAATACGGGTGCCAATCCATAGAACCATGGAAGCATTCTATTAATGTTCAAGGAAGACAATGCTTATTAAAGCTTTTTAAAGAGGTGCTATGCCTTATGACATCTATAGCATCTCACCTGAGGTTAAATCTGTCTTTTACCATTAGTCAAGCTGGGCTAAATCAGGGATTACACACGAAGCCATGTGATTTTTGATCGTCTTAGCACCATTTGTGCTCAGGGAGCTGCTCCTCACAGCCACAGTGCTCCAAGCAGAGACAGGGACAGACTGCTGCTCCAGAACCTGGGTTCTGCTACCTTGGCAAGATGTCTCTCTTCTTTACTTCCACTACAGAATTTATTGATTACACAAGTTCAACTTTTACAATTCTGATTTTATCTGCAATTCACCCCATAACACCCATTCTGGGCACTGAGTAACAGATGACTCTTCTGATCAATTATGAAAAAACATGTTAAAGATAACAAGTATCCTGACACATGGATAGTAAACAATGTGTGATTTAAGAACATAGAGATCACTTTTCTGAGCCTTGCTTTTACAATCTTAAACCCTCCTATTATTACCCACGTAAACATTGTTCTATAGACATTAACATTCCAGTTCAATACTTCAGAAGATACAAGTAAACAGTAAAGACATTTAAACATTAATGAATGAAGAGAGAAATTATTCACGGTATGGATCTTACTAAATTTTATTTATTCTAATGCTGGATGTTTAATGTATGCTGAAGGCAGAATTTCTCTACATGCTTCAGGATCATTTGAAAACATCCCAACATCCATATGCTAAAGCTTATGAAAGAATATGTGTCTTTTGTGACACTTTTTACCTGACAGTCCTTTGTATCTTCCATTAATGGTCTTAACTATGTCCTCAATGAAATCTTCATTATTTGAAGGCTTATGCCGAACCTCAAAAATGTATTAAGCACATGTCAGAGCTCAAGTGGGCAAACAGTCTGCGAAACATCCATATTTTACTTTTTCCAGTATAATAAATACAACTATTCTGCCATTTAAAAAAAATTACTATATTCTTCTTATGAACAGTCAGATTACAACTCAAAAGTCCATTGAAAAATAAACCCCAAAACAAACCTGCAAGTTTTCCCCACCAAGAACGATAAACAAACCTGCGGCCAAAGTGAAAATTCACAGAATTCACAGCACAACAGAATAATTCATAACCTTTCTGCCATCATAGGACATATTTTCCAACAGGGTGAAGCAGTCTGAGCCTGCTGCCTGTCCCTCTCCCTGCAGGAGACAGCACAACAGCACAAACCAGGTAACAAGACCTACCTCATAGAAAAGGTTGGGCCGATTGAAGGAAGCAGTAAAGGTAATGCACTTCTGAACGTGCAGAATGTTCTGAGCATCCTTTAAAACGTGATTGGTAGCTGTTGCTGTCAATCCAATCAAGGGAGTATTGGGAAACTGTCTTTTCAGGATACCAAGAGACTTGTAGTCTAAGCAAGAAAACAAAAAGGGGAAAAAGATTTCTCATACCACAAATGCAAACTTAAAAAAGGCATTTATGTAGATAGTATTTAATGGGGTAATACAGCAATAAATGTTATTACTGCTAATCTACTACAGAACTAATTTATACATCCAAAGGAAGTAACAAGCAGGTTGCACTTAGCAAAAGAGATGTCGTCTAATTGAATTTTAAAGACTCAATCACAGAATCATTTGGGTTGGAAGACACCTTAAAGACCATATTGTTCCAACCATATGTCCAAGGGACACCTTCCACTAGCCCAGGTTGCTCAGAGCCCCATCCAACCTGGCCTTGAACACATTCCAGTGATGAGGCATCCATAACTTCTCTGGGCAGCCTGTGCCAGTGCCTCACCACCCTCACAGTTCTTCCTAATACCCAATCTAAACTCGGTTTGAAGCCATCCTCACTTGGCCTGTCACTCCAAGCTCTTGTAAAAAGTCCATCCCCAGTTTTCTTTTAGGCTCCCTCCAGGTACAGAAAGGCTGCAATTATCAGTCACAATTCAGAAGGCAAAAATGTATGGAAGTAGAAATTCTTCAAAAAATATGTGTGGCATTGTATTAACCAACATTCAGGTTGTTTTGCAAACAGCATTCAGGTTATTTTTACAAACAGCTTTTGAGTAAACGGAGCTTTTCTAATAAACAAGCAATGTGGAATTTGGATACATAGAACACAGTGTAACAATAAAAAATTTTTAAAGGCTAAGTACTGCTGCCTTCAAACAGAAGTACAGCCAGAGGTATATATCCAAATTCCACACTGCCTGTTGAACTAGCCTAGCTCTTGGCTCAGGCACCACTTCTTAGCTAAACTGCTAAGAGTGACTTTATAGTTAATATTGCTTCAAATCAGGTTTTCTTTCAAAGACAAAGAAACAGCAACCAACAATATTCTACAATCTCCAAGACAGGAAAAAGAATGAAGTACACTTTCTTTTCCTATAAGTGAAGGGTATTTGTTTCCACTTGCTTTAGAGATGATTAAAATATATCTCATGAATTTACAAAATGCTCTACCTCCTTCATCAGAAGTACCAGGGAGTGGTGTACAGGATGAGACTTTCACGTAGCAGTAGATTAAAGGTAACTATTGTCCATATTAAAGATGCAAAGCAAAACCTTTGATTTTATAAAGCTCCAATTAAAATAAGCAGAATAAATCATTTTTCAGAATACTGACAGCAAAATCTATGTTGAAATCATCATTTGCATGAACTTAGCTCCTGGATGATTTGTGAATTAAAGTCCTTGAGCTAACACAGGTATGTTTCACACATTAAGAATTCACTTAACACATGAAGGAAGCAGCTGGCCTTATTTCAGGCCCAGCTCATTATTCACTGATGCCAGAACAGCCCAGCAAAGGGGATTTCTGAGGAGCATACCAGGCCTGAAGTCGTGGCCCCACTGACTACAGCAATGCACCTCATCCACAGCGATGCGAGCCAGGCACCCGGCCTGATAAGCCTTCTCCAGCTTGGACATGAACATTTTGCTCTTTGCAATCTTCTCAGGGGTCACGTAAATGAGCTTCAGTTGTGAATTCCTCTTCAGCATTTCCGTGTGGACCCACTTCACATGTTCCTGTTCAAAACAAAATGAGACAGCAGGGGGTAACAAACTGGGACAACACACTGAAGTTGCTTAGTGCTAAGGCTCTTAAGAGGTGATTAGCAATTCATAAGGTGTAATTAACAGAGACTGATAAAGTGTTCCACGGTATTGACCACTATGAGCCTTTGTAGAAGATCACTGTATAGAAAATGGTCGTTTTAATACTTAGAAAATCCGTGACGGAACTCTGAAGAAGTGAAGTGTTGAATATGTGTCTTTGCTTCATCGGGTGGTATCAATATTTCCCCAATAAACCAAACCTCCCTGTGATACTATAAACTATTTTACTATTAGTGTAAAATAATTCCTTGCACACAAGGTTTTTATTACTGAGTTTGCAGAGCATTCTGCATCAAAGTAGGCTTCAAGTTTGGCACATTGCATCAAGCAGTGACTTATCAAATCCAGTGTCATGTGCAAGTTAATGATCACAGCCTCCTGCTAGTCAGGAAAATAACTGTAACAAAGCAATTGCCTAGTATGAGACTGGGAAATGAGTTGCTTCTTGGCCTCTGGATCAAACAGCTCACCACTCTATAGTAAGACATAAATAATTATATGTAAAAGCCTGCACTGCTCAACATGGTAGTAGAGGACAAAAATCACCTACTCCAAGTCTAGAAACTGAATAAAAATATACAACACACATCAGCCAAAGGCACTTCACACCCTCTAAACAGCCCCGAGAAATCTATTTGTTCCACAGAAGGTGTTGGCTCCCATGTGTTGTTGTCACTAAAACATGAACACAAGATACTTAATTACCTTACCCATATCACAGCACCCTCCTGGTCAGAGACTGTTGCTAGAAGAGCATTAGCTGATAAATCTGTCTCATCCATTCAACATTCACAGGTAAGAAGACACCAGCAAACACACCATGAGACACATGAACTTAAACACACCTTGCTGCTTGAGGCATTTAATAAAGCTGCAGAGATACCAAGCTGTTCCAAAACCATAAGCTGATCTTCCATGAGAGATATCAAAGGACATATCACCAGTGTGAAACCTGTAACAATCAATCATTGTGCAGTTCAGATGTCACAAATATCTCCTCTCATTCTTTTTTACTGATCCATCAGTCCTGCTCTGAAGAAACTGCCAAATGTAAGCTTAAGATTCATACACAGCAGAGGATTCCCCTCCTGGATAGCTGCTAAGTGAGTGCCAGATCACACAGGGATAATTCTTATTAAATATCCACAACATACACCTCCTTTTAAGGTCTAGACCACAAACACAACTTAGCTCCAACAGATAGAGTATAAAAATATACAAAACAAGCTGGAGGTTTGTGTCATGAGGTGCTGATTTGCCACAGAACTAAGCAGTGACAGGGAGTGGTAAATTTGGCCTTTTAAAATAAGTAAACTTCCAGTGCAATTGGATCAGTTATTAAAAAGAAACCAACCAAACAAAAAATACACCAAATTATGTTCATTCTCCAAATAACTATAAAAGAGAGAAAATAAATCTAATTCTTTTTATTATGTCCTTTTTTTCCCCTTACATACCATCAGAACAGACAGCTGGTAACTGGTAACAAAGGCTCTTCCCACCACCTGTAGGCATGACAAGAAATATATCCTTCCCTGCCATTGCAGCATTTACTGTTTCAAGTTGCAGTGATCTAAACTTCTGGAGTTTAAATTTGCTCTGCAGTGCAGTTTTTATCTTCTCATACCATGGAAAATCTGTTAAGTGAAAAAACCATCTCAACAAACACATTTCATAAGCAAATTAAAATATAAGAAGGAGGAGTAATTTACATATTCAATAACTAAATCTAGCAGTGACACAATTTTAGATCTGGGAAAGTGTTTAAAGATTCATAATGGCACAGAAAAAACTCCACACAACCTGAGTCTGGATACACCATATTCTAGGGTGGAACTTTGAAAGTCAAATTGTAAACCTGATTCACCTCCAGACCAAAGCAAATGGATGTGAACTAATGTGAAAGACTGAAAACAGATGAACTTCAGAGTGCTAATGATCATGTTAACTCATTAGTCCAAAATAACTAGAAATTAGAATCCCACCTTGAAAATAAATAAAACCAGACACTGAGCCCTACAATAGTTACTCAAATGCTTCCTTCATACAAATGCAGCAATTACAAATAGTATAAAGAAGGAGGGATACAATTTTTTCCATATATTCCATCAATAAGAAGCATTTATTAAAAAATAAAGAGGGGGGAAAAGTTGTTTAATCTTCCCCAAAAATCAACACCCCAGCATGCTTATAATAGTTTTTTTCTTTTCAATAAAGACCTAAAGGCTGCATTTTTAAAAGATGTGACACTGTAAAAACTTAAATTATACTTCCTGATGCTTCTTTTTGGTACTATTAAAATTAAAATTCAGAAAAACAGTGGGAGGTCCATGCAAGAATTAATTTTGGGACTTAAGGTGACATTGCAAAGAAATTTACAAAGAGCACAGTTAAAATCCAACGCTCTCTGAAAAAAAGAAAAGCCTCCCACTGGCCTCCATGAGCTTTATACTGGGAAAAAATTTAGCTGCTGCTCTTGTTTAATACATACACAGCATCTGATTGCAAAGACATTAATTTTCAAATCACAGGAGGTGAGAATTAGGCATAGAACTACACAAACCAAATGATTTGTCCAATAGAATAATTTGCAATTATAAAGTATCAGTATTCTTACATACGCATAATACTCCTCAAATACAGACAAATATGGATTCAACTACAACATTAATTTCATTTTTTAAAAAGCCAAAAAAAAAGCATGTATGTATATATGATAGATATAGGCTTTTACAAATTGAAAATTAAATTAAAAAGAAGAAAAAAAAATCATAATATCTGAGTCAAATTTGGAAAGGTATAATATGGCCAAGAAGCAGCAGCTATTCAGGACCTCACCTAATGTCTAACTTGAAACACAGCAGCCTTCCCACCACCACAAGGAACTTGCCACTTGCACTAATTCTACAATAATAATGTATTCTAGGTTATTTTTTGGCAGTCAGCATCTCTCTAATTTGCATAAATTTGTAAGACAGTGAGGCTACATGACCCATCACAAACACTACCAATGTCCTCACTCAAGCAAGAGGAAACATAAAACCAGCAAAAACCAACTCTAAGTGCAAAATTGCAAAATTGTCATTATCAAATCCTGAGAAAATCCAAAGCAATTTGTTTTAGAATACAAACAAGGAGAAGTATTGCACTATAAGCATTTAGTATACAAGTATTGCAATAAAAATTTACTCTGGGATTCTAAGAGCAAATGAGATCAATAGGAACTTTGCAACAAGCAAAGAATTAAAGTAGTTTTAACAGGCCATTCTGGCAGAACAGATAATTCTGCCCAGAACAACTCAAGATTAGTGTTTAGGAATGTCCAGTGTGACAAGTATAAACATTACCCCATTACCCTGGTATGTCAGCCAGCTGACTAAAATTAAATAGGACAATATCAGTTGGGAAACTCTGCAGTTTCCCCTACCGAATTAATTCACCCTTCTATTAAAATATTAGGCATTGACTCTGCAAACCTTTTTTATTCCATTCCTCAGCTGAGGTTTCAGTATCTTTACTTCCACCTGCCTCCAAGTCTCCTGAGGACTGTTTTATCAGATTCTTTACTCTCATCTTCTTTTGAAGGAGTTCCTGCTGCTTATCCACAAGCTCTTGTATCTGCATCTCCACTGCTTGCAGCTCATTCTCAATGGACACCAGCACCTCCTCTAGCACTGCAGGGAGAAGCAAGGAGAAGGCACAATAGAGACCACAGCCATGTGCTGATGCCAGTTTTAATTGTATTAATTGTACTCCAGCCAATGATCAAGTTGTTCACAGAAAACGTTTGTTTACATGTGAGAAGCAACATTAACATCAGCAAGTTAAACTCCTCTGGAGTTGAAAACAAGGCCATTAGCAACAAGCTGTGTTTCATGCACCAAGATCTCCCTCCTCCACAGAACAAGAGGATCTGCTGAACAACAGGGTTTGGATATAGAGGGAAAATGCTTTTACAAACACAAGCCATCCTTCAGATGTGGAAGAAGTAAAGAAAATGCTCTGCAAAAGCTCAGGTTACACAAGTGGCTCTTTGGCAGGAATTTGCCTCTTTCCATCCCAATATGCATGTGTGTGAATTGCAGATTGTGTTCTAGAATCCAGCCCCTGGAGTTTAAAAGAATAATTAACACATACACCTGCATGCCAAGCATGGATTCCAGAGCCAGGTAAGAAAAGCATCAGAAGGAATTACTTCCTCCCCCACACCCAGAAAACCCAAGAGATTTTGGCCCATCCAGAGCAGATATGGTAATATGGTTAAGGAAACAAAAATGTGTGATATGGAAAAAATATCTTCATCTCAAATAGCATAAGATGGTGACAGCTGTCTTCCTAAATGCCTACTGCTACTCAGCAGAAAAGAGTTAAGAGTGACTTAAAATATGAAGCACATTTTTAAAATATTGAAAACCAAGGAATTTCCTTGACAAACTTGATTTTCATCATACAGTAGCTTGGGTTGGAAGGGACATTAAAGCTCATCTCATTCCAACTCCCCTGCCACTGGACCAGGTTGCTCAGAGCCCCATCCAACCATGCCTTG
The DNA here is from genome assembly GCF_026979565.1 of Vidua chalybeata. Classification (NCBI taxonomy): domain Eukaryota; kingdom Metazoa; phylum Chordata; class Aves; order Passeriformes; family Viduidae; genus Vidua; species Vidua chalybeata. Next base: position 10,512,255 of record NC_071534.1, on the reverse strand, counting down.
AACACTTCCAGGGATGGGGCATTTTGGTTTAGTTTTACCTCAGAAATAAAAAGCTATCCAGTAAAAGAATTTTTTTCTTCAAATCTTAAGTATAATAGCACAGACCCCACAAAATCTTTTATGTATGCATTAAATTCATGTAAATAACAATCAGTAACATCAGGTGATTGTCTTGTTAGCTAAGAGACAGCAAAATGAACATATGGAATATTAATTATGGATTACCTGCAACAGCTGTCATCTTTGGAGATTAAAGAACGTTATCTTTAGGAGATCTTATTTAACCAAGCAACTGTCACTAAAAATAAAATGAAAAAAGTACATTTTAAAATATATTTTATAAGTAAATTTTCTCAACTTAGAACAAATTTGCTGCAGGACATTCTTCATTACCAGAGCTGTTAATGTAACAGTTTAAGTACTGGTTAATTTAATTCACTCACACAAAGAAGCCTCACTAGATGACAACTGCTTTTTCCCTTCTGCAAAACGGATAAACACAAACTCACAACCAATTCCCAAGGCCACAGCTCACCAGGCTTCTAAATGAATCCAGGTGAATTTTAACCAAGTCATACATTTCCTGCAAGAGGAATGCTCTAACGTAGACCAGTCACTCACCAAGTGCCTATTACCATTTTTGATCTCTTCAAAGATTATTTTACAGAAAAGTCTGAACACATTATACTGTGCCCCTTAGAAAGGCAGCCACCATAACATCTAGAGGATCTGTTAGGAGGAAGTATAAACATGCTTTGGTTTAGAGAAGGGGATTGATTTTGAACAGATCATCAGTGAAATGAACATAGAATTGAATGTATTGGCTCAGTATTTGAACAACAGTCTTTACCACATTGTACCTTAACAATACCAAACTCAAGAAATTGGCATTTTCTGTTATTGCATCCTGAACTATTTATTACATAGATGGAAGCAAAGTCCAATGGAAGGTGAAAGGGAACAATTTCAGCAGATCCTGACTACCAGCTGATTCCACCATAACAAAGATCTTCCCCGCTCCTATAAATGCAGAAAGAAATATATACTAAAAATGATGTGTGAATAAAACACTTCCGCATCACCCAGGGCCAGACCCAAACGCCTCTTAATCACCTCCAGGGGTGGCAACTCCACCACCTCCCTGGGCAATCCACCCCAATGTGGGAACATTCACCCGCGTACAGCGTGAACAGAATACAACTATATATAGCGAACATATCCAGTGCAATATTCCCAGCACTCCTCACCCACACGCCAGCTGCGGGCACGGCGCTTGCCGGGCCGGAAGCCCCTGCTGGGTAGGGCTGCGGGACGGGACGGGACGGGACAGGACAGCCGGACGGACGGACGGGCAGGCAGGGAAGGCCCCGCTCGGCGGGTGCAGGACGGGGCGGGACGCATGGAGAAAGGGACAGAGGCCGCCAGCGCCAGCAGGACCAGCGCCTCGCTGCCGTGTCCTCCCGTGCGGCGGGCTCAGCCGTGGCTCGGGCCGATAGCTCCCGCAACTGCCCCAAGGGCTAGTGCCGGCCGCGCTCCCGCATCCCTTATCCTTTATCTTTTATCCCTTATCTTTTATCCTTTATCCCTTATCCCTCACCCCTCACGGCTCCCGCTCCCACCTGCGCCGCGCGCGCCGGCCCCGCCCCTTCCGCTGCCCGCCCTCAGCCACTGGCGCGCGGGGCCCGGCGCGAGCGCCGCCCCTCCGGCCAATCGGCGCCGGCCGCGGGCCGTGGGCGGGGCAGCGCGCCCGCGCGGCCGTACAAGGCGGCTGCTGATTGGCGGCCGGCGCGGCCAATGGGCGGGCGGCTCTCATGCGGCGGGGTGCGTGTTTCCGGAAGACGTGGCCGCCGCCGGTCCCGGTCCCGCTCCCGCCCGTCCCGCTGCCGCCGCCGGTGCCGCCGCCACCATGATCTCCCTGTCCGACACGCAGAGTAAGCGCTGCCGCCGCTCCCGCCGGAGAAGGGCGGAGGGGCCTCCCGCTGCGGGGCTGGGGGCGTCGGGGGCCGGGGGGTCCCAGGGTGGCCGGGCTCGCCAGGCCCGCAGCCTTTGTCCGCGGCGGGGCCTCCCGGGAGCGGCCGGGCAGGGTCCGGCTGGGCCGCTGGAGACCGGCTGGAGCCTGCGGCGGGGTGGGAGCGGACAGGGGCGGGGGAGCTCTTACGGCCGTGTGCCTGCGATGGAAGGCGCGGCGGCGGCCCCGGTGCGGCGGTAGCGGCGGGTGGCGGGGAGCGCGGCAAGGGAAATGAGCTGGAGAGCGGCAGGGCAGCGCTCGGCGGCACCCTCGCCCGTGGGAGAGCTCCGCCACCAGCGCGGCCGGCGTTTGATCGGGGCTGCGAGTGCTCGGTGTGCTGTGCTGCGGTGTGGCCTGGGTTGGAAGGGACCTTAAAGATCATTTCACTGCAGCCCCTGCCATGGGCAGGGACCCCTTGCGCTGTCCCGGGCTGCTCAGAGGCCGTCCAGCTGGCCTGGGGCACTTCCAGCCATGGGGCAGCCACAGCTTCTCTGGACTACCTGTTCCAGTGCCTGGCTAACCTTACAGGAAAAAAACTTCCTGTTACCTAATCTAGCCCCTGTGTGGGTTTGTACCCATGGCACTTTGGGCACTGGGAATGAATGAATGAAAGATGAGCGGTAAACAAAGTAACACTTAGCTCGCCTCTTGCCGTGTACCTCCCTGTGGACGTCAGTGGTCTGGAACCATTTAATTATCTCAGTAGTAAATAGCTTTACTGTGCAACTCTTGCTGCTACCACACCAAACGTCTGCAGCTGACGCTGAGCGGGCTTCAAGGTGAGGCCGAGACGTTGAAGTGGAAAATTGTAAAAATATTTGTGTGTGGCCATAGTTTTGTTTCCACTGAAGTGCTTGGAAACAGAAATCAAAGAAAAGAAAGTAAAGACGTTCCTAAGTGTATCCTTAGCCGGGAGCGCCGGTGGTGCCCTGGGCGCTCCGGGAAGCGCGGCCGGCAGGTCGGGGCCATCCTGCCCCTCTGCTCGGCCCCGCTGAGGGCACAGCTGGAGGGCTCTGTGCAGTCCTGGGCTCCCCAGAGCAGCAGGGACAGGGGCTGCTGGAGAGGGGCACGGAAATGGTGAGGGCTCTGGAGCGTCTCTGTAATGAGGAGGGACTGCGGGAGCTGGGCCTGTTTATTCCGGAGAAGACTGAGGGGGGATCCCATTAATGCATATAAATATCTCAAATGGGTGCCAAGAGGACGGTGCCAGACTTATCAGTGGTGCCCAGCGACTGAACAAGGAGCAGTGGCCATGAAGCGAAGCACAAGGAGTTCAATCTCAGCATGAGGAAGCGCTTCCTTACACTGAAGGTGGCAGAGCTGCCCTGGAACCGCTGCCCTGGGAGGCTGCAGAGTCTCCCTCTCTGGAGCCGTCCCAAACCCACCTGGACACATCCCTTTGTCACCTGCAACAGGTGACCCTGCCTTGGCAGGGGGGTTGGACTGGGTGATCTCCAGTCCTAACAAGTGTGATTCCATGATAACAGCTTAATCTGTAGGGTAAAGGACAATGATAGGCCTTTGATTTAAATGACCATTTCATGTATGATGCATTTCTGGTATGATTGCCACAGAAGGAAATGAGTCTGCCTGATAAGCACCACAGCATCAGTTATGAAGGAGGGTGTGAAAAATCTAGGGAAAAAAAAAGTTAAAATAACTTTGATAGCAGGATACTGGAAATGGAGGTATTGGAGAGCCAATTAAGGCCAAGAATGAAGACAGGCAGCAGAGTTTAGCAGCATTCAGGGTCAATGATTTCTTGAGTTACTCAGATATTGTGCTGTTACTGGGATGAGTACTAATCCTTGGGGTTAACTTTTAGGTTTCTGATTGATTAAACCCTTGTGGGCTTTGCTTTTGCCCTTAACTTTCTGTCTGGAGTATTTGTTGGGCAAAAAAATAAAAATCTCTTCAGAAAGAGACTCAGTTTTTATTTTGCTTGATGCCTCATGTGGGACCTTCAGCTATTTCCAGTGCTAAGACTGTTGGTTTTAACTGTCAGAGACAGGAATACTAAATAAAATACTCTGACATTTAAGGGGTTTAAGTGTTGGGGTTTTTTTCAGTTTTTCTGAAATTCTGAAGATAGTTCATCAGATATTTTAAAATTCACTGCTGTCTGGAAAAATACAGAGTTAGCCATAGAGACACTCGAAGAGTAGTGTGATAAATACCTGGAGAGAACCACTGTTGTTGTTTGGAAAGCTAATTCTGCATCTGTAGTCTAGAACATAATTTTAAGTGGTGCATTGAATGGTGTTATAAACCACCAGTAATTGCAAAAGAATTCACTTAGCTTTTCCCAAATTAAAATTTCAATACTAAAAAATACTCCTAGCAAAATAATAGTTATGCATTGAATATAAACTGTATTCATTTTTGTCTTCTAAAGGCCTATAGCACACAATTCCATTTTATTTTGCACTATATTATGCACAATAAAAGACTGGGGATATGCATTGTCTGCCCTAATCTTTCACAAGCAATCTATCTTAATTTTTAATTTTAAAATCTACTAAGCTGTTTTGACTCAATGCTGCAGTAGTCTTGCACAGCTTATGGAATTTCTGGAGAAACATTGATGAAGATTTGTTCCCTTGTCTCAGGAAATCATAATAATCCAGAATAAATACAACCTGGCTAGTGTATATTTCCAGCCATTGACATGTTGTATTTGGCTAATGTGGGAAAGCTCTTCTGGCACAGGAAAAAACATTTTAAAATAGTTTGCTCCCGCTATAAATATTCATAGTTTGTTGTTGAAATGATTTTATACAAAATGCCAGCACTTTTTCTTTTCCTTCCTCTAAGAAGTGTAGTTAAATATATTTACAAATTCTGATACAAATCAAGGCAGTAAGACCCTCTGCTGAGATATCAGCACTAGAGGATAATAGTCCTGGACCATTCCTCTTCTTCCAGCAGTTATTTTGGGATAACAAGAATAATGTTCCTTTCTCTTTTTTCCTTTTCCCTCCGCTAAGCAGAGAACATGGGTGACTTCTGCAGTGAATCAGAACCCATTGTGGCAGAAGTGATGACAAACAGGTTTGGGGTGATTAGAGAGATGTCAGAGTGGGGATTGCAGCAGCTCTTGGGAGTTGGCCTCTGCCTCCTCGCCAGATCCATACCTTGAGCTGTGTCTGGGAGGGGCGAATACTCACTTCCCATGGCTGCATATTTATCTTGCTGGCAGCTGGTAATTCCTCTGGAGTCCTGCCTCCAAGTGGTTTCCTTCCAGAATGCAGATTGTTTCTGCTTTCTGAAGTAAAGAGTACTGGAGAAAAGGGCACTTGGAATTGTTACATTGCCTTCAGTCAGCAGATCCATTGAAAATACAATTTGCAATTCCATTTTTCATTGTAAACAAGTACGGAGAGTGCCTGTAGTAAATTGATTGGATTGAGTTGCTTAGTGCTTTTAATTGTGGGGTGTTAAAATGCTCACAGTAAAAGTCTAAAGTGGCAGGCTATATTCTAGAACTACAGCTCTAACAGCATGTGCTCTGCTGCCTTGCTGAAAGCCAAGCCCTTAGAGAAGCTTGGGGAGTGGATTGTTGCTGTAACAAATCTCTGAGCTGTGTTGAAATTTATTTCCAATAACTACTTGGAAGTCCTGAAACAGGCATAATTATCCTTCTTTACTCCCAAGCTCATCAAGCAACAGCAAAGGACCAACTACATCAACAAAGTGCAATTAAAATACATTGAGGTAGATCTGGCCAAGAGTAGCAGTGAGGGCTGTGATTGTGGATGTGTTTTTTTGTTTGTTTCAGGATAGGCTACACAAAACTACTTGGAACTTCAAAATACACATATATACAGGCATAGTGATAGGCTGAGTTTTGCTAAGCTGTTTTTGTTTTGCAATTTAGAAAGCTGTAGGTTTCTGTGTCTGGTCACAGTGAAAACAATAATAAATGTGTGTGTTTGCAACCCTGTTGCGGCTGCTCCTGGTTTTTCCTCTTCCATTCAGTCTGTGTGAGAAGGAAGGAAGGCTTTAGAGATTTAAGATTAAAAGCAGGATGTATTTCTAATAGCAATCTTCAAGATACTTCAGAGGCTATAGTCAAACCGTAGTTTTAATCCTAGCTTGACATTTCTAGTCCATTTTCTCATAAAAACCTTTCATCCTACTCTTGGCTTCCCAGCATTTCTTGAGCATCCTTTGCAGAACTCAAGGTTTATAGAACTGTTTAGACTGGGAAAAAACCTTTAAGAGCATTGAGTCAAGCTGTTAACCCAGCACTGGCCAGTCCATAATATAAGCAAATATATTAAGTACAAAAGGTATTTTTAAAAAATCTGCAAATTAAGATCATAAAATGAAAAATTTCATATAATGAAACTGCTGTGCAATACTAGCAGTCTAGAGATATTGTATTTATGTGTAATGTAGATCTACCATTTAATTAATAAAAATTAAATATTAAGTATGAAAATTATACTTGATCATTAATCCCTCAATATTTTATATCTGCCAGTTTCGTGAAAACTGGCAATAGCTGTCAGCACATGTGTAACTTGGAAAAATCCTGCAGGATTCATCCAAGTTGTGTTCCCTCTGGAAACTGAGGGGAGTGGAACTGCTTTGCAAATCATGGGCGATGGAGCATGAGGTCTCAGGAGGATGGAGAGGACCAGGGTACTTACATTACTATGGGAAAGATAATGGGATAAGATCTGCAAATCCCAGAGTATTCTGAATTAAAAGAGAAGATCACAAGGATCCACTCAATGATCCACAAGGATCCACAAGGATCATTGAGTCCAGCCCTTCAGTGAATGATCCATATGGGAATCAAACCCACAACCTTGGTGTTATTTGTACCATGTTCTGACCAGCTGATCTAATCTGGAAAACAAAGTTTAATTATCTCTTTATAAATAATCCTTTTCTCCATACTAGCAATTAATCAAAAGGGATGTATGTCTTTGCTGTATGTATATATACTTGATTGCTTTTGGTTGCATTCAATTTCAGCGTCTTTCAGTTCCAAACATGGATGTTGTTATAAACAGCTTCCAAAGGTCTGTCTTTTGAAGTAATTGGGGTCTACACGATTTATGATATTTGTATACTCAGGAAAGTTCCTAAATTTAAAATGTCTTGAGATTGGATGTTCTCTTTTTTTCCCCAGTTTTTATTTGTGACTTTTTCTTGGTACTATGTTTTGTTACATGCCTAAATTTGTGTCTTTTTCAGAGATTGGAATGGGACTAACAGGCTTTGGAGTGTTTTTCCTCTTCTTTGGAATGATACTCTTCTTTGACAAAGCTCTTTTGGCTATTGGAAATGTAAGTGTCTTTTCTGCAGTGCTTAGAATCAAGTATGTGATCTACTAAAGATAAACTAAAAATAGAACAGCATGTTATCAGTTTGAAGCTGCATGACAAAAATTACTGTGGTGATTTGGTATAAAGGAGGAGTTGTGCTCAGTGATAGGAGTGAATCATTTCTTCTGCTTGAGGTTAGAACAGCTCACACTGATGTGATTATCACCTCGGGTCAGGCCTGTGGGATGTTGGCAGACAAGAAGCAGCTTGTTCCACAGTTGTGTTGCTGCAAATGTGATTTTTTGTGATCCTCTAAGATCACTGTCAATTTAAGTATCTATTTGGATAAGAATCATTAAGTACATGCTGGCATATGTAGTTTTGCAGTGCTGTAGGAGGAAAGAAAGAAATATGAATTGCTGACACTTCTGGCTTTAGAAGAGCCAGACCTCTTTCATGAAGGAGAGATTCAGTATCTTCAGCTTTTACCAAATCAAAGTTGTCGCTCAAGCAGCACAGAAAATAAATCCTAGTTCTGGTACACAAAATTTACAAATATCAAATGACAGGGTGTTTTCTGCATGTGATAGTCTCTGTGCCTCTGCTGCTCTCAGCTTTGCCAGCTAGCCAAAGCACAGCCTCGTTGGTAGAGGTTCACCCCCTCTTTTGCTGATGCCCAAAAGTCTGCAGCCAAACAGATCTGTTTCATTCTCAATCACTGAGACTCCCTGAATGGAAATATAACATTGTGTATCTGAAATTGGGTGCATTAGTTGAAGCATTGTTGTGAACCATCAAATGAAGCATGCAGTGGAAGAGTGAAAAATGAAATAATGCTTATTTTTTCTTTTCCTAATGTAAGGTGGAAATATGAGATCCTGTTTAGGGAAAATGAAAACATAGGTAGGAAGAGACAATGACAGGCTATGTGGTAACCAAAGATAATGCAAGAAAAGGTACTGTATCCTTGTAGAGAGTTGTTTTTATTTAAAAAAAAAAGTTATATCAGAAAGGGCAGGAGGTTCTAAGAAAGTGATTTATTAAATACCATACAAAACTTAAACTTGAGTAAAACAATCTTGAGTAAAACCTGAGATACTATTGCTTTCTGAACAAAAATGTTGCTGAAGTAATTCTGAGTCCTGTTTGCTGCACCAGAAATAGTTCTCACTAGTTGGGACTGGTGTGATAGTGTTCAGTCTATACTGGAACAAATAAATAAACAATTAGAAGGCTCTGCACAGTAAAAAACAACTGTTCAGCTTTTTCCTTCTCTGGCTTTGCACTATGAGTAGATCAGTAGAAGCTGCTGAAGATGTCAGTGGCACAGAACAAAGGTGCTGTTATATGTGCTGTTAGTTTTTAGGAACCTTTGCTGTCAGTAGTACTAAGCTTCAGCACCACTTGTGGAAAAGAAGTGACAGGGCAGATACAACTGTTCTCAGCAGATCTTTTGTCTTGAGTGTGTTTGGCAGAGACCACAAAGGATAGACTCTCTACTTTCAGGCAGCTGAGAGCTGCAAGTGCTTTAAGATGGACCTTACAAAAGAAAATCAGTAGTAAATTCATTCTCACCAACTGTGCTTTGGTATTAAAAGAAGTGGTGCAAGAAAAGCAGTGTAATTTTATAAAATACATACATATATATATAAATGTGTTTACATCCTGTACTTGGGAGCATAATTAGTTATTTTCTCTCTTTGGTTTGTTTTTGTCTTTTCTAGGTTTTATTTGTGGCCGGCTTGTCTTTTGTTATCGGTTTAGAAAGAACATTTAGATTCTTCTTTCAAAAACACAAAATGAAAGCAACGGGCTTCTTCCTGGGTGGTGTGCTCATAGTTCTCATTGGTTGGCCTTTAATAGGAATGATCCTGGAGATTTATGGGTTCTTCCTATTGTTCAGGTAAGTCTTCTCTGAAAACAACTTTGTGTTAGTTTATCTAGGAATAAATGTATTCGTGTAGTGTTTCTGTGTTAGAGTTGACAAAGCAGCATCCTTTAAATGGACAGATTTTGGACAGATTTTATATGAAATTGTTTATTTACAAGTTGGTAAGTATTTTTCCAAGATTCAAATCTGCTAATGTTTGTGAGGCACTTACCAAAGTGACTTTGATAATGTTGATGTCTAACCAAAGAATTGTAAAGCTTCAAAATGGGTGGGAGCCCAAATTGTTAGCAGTATGAAGTTTAAATATCTCCTCATGGAAAAGGGATACTTGGTACTTTTTTCAGTAGGGGCTTTGTCCTTTTCTTTAACAAATGGGGCAAAATATTTAGTTATGACCATCCTACGTTTGTAACCTTATCACTTCATCACTATGGCAGCCCAGGGAAAAGATGTTTTCTGTCATATTTCATTACAATTGTGCCTTGGAGTCAGAACTGCTTGTTTGGGTTAGCAGTATCTTGACTGAATTAAGGAAAAATGGAAATTCTATTTTTTTTTAACAGCAATCTTGAGACATGTTCTAACTTTCACAATTTAAGTTCTTCATAAATGCAACTGTAATAGTGAAAGAATTTGACTTGTTATAACCTGCATAGATATCTATATTTTTATCTTTATTTCCATGGTTGAAGTTCTATGCTTCCCTACAGAACAAAGCAAAAAATATGCAAAAAAAGTAGAAAGGGAGGCTTCTGGTTGTTCTTGGACTTCTTTCCAGATGCAGATTGTTTCACTAATAGTTATTGATTGAGTTTCAGACCCTGAAGTGAATGGCTGAATAACACTGTTCCTGTTAATCAAAGTGAAACCATTGTTCTCGTGGAGTTCTTTTTGTACTCAGTAAAATTGTGTGTTATTCTGGTATTTAATTCAGATAAAACGTTTATTTTTGAAAACAAATCTGAACTTGGCTCCTACTGGAGACAGTGAAATTTCAGAAAATTCATTTAATGTGGTTAATGTATTTCTTATTGTTCTGCTCTGTGTTACTCAGAATTCTGTCACTGCAAGTGCTGTGATAATCACAGTATTTCACTGAATACATTTGTCACTTCTTGTATGTACTGCTTGGTTTAATCAGCCAGTACAAAGCAAGTAGAATGTGTTTCCAGAACACCCTCCTTTTAAAAGATCTCAAAAGAGTCATAAGTTAGTCTGTCTAGGCAGGTATGGCTATGGATTATCTAGTGGTGCTTGCAAGGTGAAACAATGTTGAGAGGTTTATAGAAGATCAATAGTTATCCCCAGGACTATCCTTTGGCCTGAAGGGAATCAACAAGGGATGGATAATTCCACGTGTGAATGTTTAGCTGATTTGTTTTCATTTAAAGCATCTGGAGACCAGTGGTTTGGACTGAATGATCTTAAATGTCTTTTCCAGCCTTGATGATTCCATGATTCTGTGACCATCTTTTCCAGAGCTCTTTAGTTGATAGAATCTAAATCCCTTGCTACAAGGCTGGCTAGTGACTACTTCAAGCAAAGCTTTTTGTTTTGCTTCAGTCTTGTTCAGTTCAGCCATCCTCCTCTTTGTCAGCAACTTGCACCCTTCTGAAGTTACAAATGAAGTCTTTCCTCAAGCACCATTTTACACTGTTCCTCAGGATCCTGCTGCTTGGTTGCATAGCAGAAAACTGCCCTGGCTATTATGAGACAGCTGTTGTCATCTAAGGTGCTTTTGGAGCCTTGTTCACATGACAGCCTTGCAGAATTATGGCTGACAATATTATCCCTACTGTTCCTTATTCTTGGACACAGCAGTTGTTTTAATCTGTTACAAGTGGTTTGTGTACCCTGCCTCACAATTTACTGGGCCACTGAAATGATCTGGCCTTAAAAGAAAAAAAAAAAGACCTCAAAACTCCCCTTACTGGTATGGATATTACCCAGCAAATAGTTCTTAGCAGGGTGGTGAAGAGGATGGTGACTTGTGAAACTTCACTGTTTCACTGTGGCTGAGGCCTCATTGCACATTAATCCTTATTCCACGCAGGGAATGCTCAACACAAGATTGCTGGGAATGCCACCAGCTGCCTGCAAACAGCTGAGACACTGCCACAGAAAATTTGGTTTTCTGCTGCAGAGGTTAGGTGGAGAGTGCAGGGGCTACACCATAGCATCTATGCCAGGCAACATCCCCAGGGTCATGAGTCAAACCACTGACTTAAATTTGGGGAATAAATGAATACACAACTCTTGTCATGCTTCATTTTCTTTAGTTAAAGAGTATCATACATGGTTTTAATTACTCAGAACTAACTTCACTCGTTTCTACATTGGGTCTTGAATGTATTTTCTATAATATAAAGAAAAATTATCTCAAAATATGTATGCTAATTTTGAGAAATCAGTTTTCTTGACTAAGATAGTCTCACTTGAGTTATTTTTTGATGAGTTGACTGAGAGTTGCCAGCTATGAAGAAAATGAAATCCATTAAAAAATACACCATTTCTTTCCTGGTTTTCTCTTTACTCTGATGAATGTGTATTTATATATTTGGTAAACAAGTGTGCTGCTAACAAGTTACAAGGTTTTATGTAATTTTGGTTTAAAAATTTTTAAAATTAATTTTTTTTCATGTTACAGCAATATGAGAAAAGCTTAATTACAAAAACTAATACAATCTTCTGATGTTTTACCTAAAGGGGGTTCTTTCCTGTGGTGGTTGGCTTTATTAGAAGAGTTCCAGTTCTTGGATATCTCTTGAATTTACCTGGTATAAGCTCGGTAAGTTTGGTACTTCATGCAACAACTGAAGCATGTTCTGGTTTTCATTCCACTGATATAGCACTTGTAGAAATGCATCAAAAATAAAGCAGATATAACTTTGGAGCAATGACTTCAAATGCATTCCTGTACAGTTCTTGCACCATGCACATCCCATTCATTCCCAGGGAGAGACTTCTAGATGTAAAAGGAAAAAAAGCGTTGGCACGTTGGCAGAAGCTGCTCCTGCTCATGGGTGGTGAAGTTGGAAGAGCCCTGCATTGTGACAGGGAATGCTGGGGTTCTTCCTGCTTCACTGTTGGCCCTGGGTGACCACACAGGTGAATCCTGCCCTGGGCCTCTCCCGTGGTGCAGTATTTGGGTGACCTTAGGAAAAGTGGCCTGTAAAAGCAAACAGTGGAGTTCAATGTTACATTGCAGCTCATAACGTGAACCTGGTAACTCTCAGCATGCATGGTCATACATCAGATATATTTATTAAGGTCCACTGCACCACGCTACGTCTTTTTATTATTATGATTTGTATTTTTTCAAACGGAGTTTTCAATTTTTTTAACCAAATGGCTGGGGATTTGAAGACAAATAACAGAAAGATGCTAATCTAGGGTGTTTGTCAACTACATTTACTGTGCTAATTTTTGTATGTATTTTAACACAAGCATACTAGTTTTGAAAGCAACAGTTTCGATAGCTACTACTGAAAATTAATAGTGGGAATAACTTAGATGCATACAGGCTGATTTTTAAAAATGAGTGTTCCAGATCATCTGTTCCTATCTCACAATTAGGCCAAGTTGTGGCTCATAATTCATGATCAATTGAATGTTTCATTTGTCAATTGATCCTAATCATATTTAATTTTATCATAACGGGGTTAAATCTTATTTTTAAAAGATAATTGTTAATGTTTTATTCAAAGCCTACGTAGAAGAGAATCCACAGTAATGGTCAGTTGAAATATCTTCCTTGGTCTACTAATGCATGTGTGGCTGAGACTGTATTGTTTTGTTTATACCATTAAGCTGGCAGTGTTATCTGCATTCTTCTATTTCCTTTCTCATTCTGTTGCATCTTCCTGTTGCACTGTTAATGTCTATATGAGAAAAACATGTTATGCAGAAACACAATTGCAATTATAAGAATTTTGGTTTTCACAAACCTAAACCATGAGACCTCGGTGAGTACTACTTGACTCTCATTTCCAGTCACATACTAACTGTGCAATTAGCAAGCAGTATTTGAGAGCAGCTTCACTCTACATAAATGTCATCAACCTAAAACCTTTTTGTCTCCTTTTCCACAGCTTGTAGATAAAGTTGGAGAAAGCAACAACATGGTATAATGACGAGAGGGTGGAAGACTGACCTAAACTTTTACTGTATTATTTATAAAATCCCTTTGAAGAATACTCAGCACAAAGATTAAGTTGTGTACAAAGGAAAAAGCTTGTTACATTCTTTACATAACAGTTTTAATTTAAAATGTATAGTCAACAACATACATTAGAAAAGAAGCTCAGCAAGTATGCTTCTAGGAAAGTAACTCCAGAGTTCGGGAAGTAAACTGAAGAGGGGAAAGTCATGGAATAAACCATTTTACAACCGTTCAAGACTATTTTTGTTGGTTTTGGAAAACATGCTAGAGGCAACAAACCCTTGTGGGAATTAATGGTGCCTGTTTTTTACCTCCTTATTTTGAAGGTGTAGTAGAGCAAACAGGCCTACCTTTTTAAGGGTGACCCAAATTTACCCAACCCTCTGCTTGCTATCCTCAGAGTGCAAAAAATCAAACAGGAAACTTCTTGTGTAACAAGAGATGCATCTTTGCATGAAGGTTAAGATGACTATTCATCTATAAGTGTATTATGACAATAAAAAGGAAACCCTACACAGTTCTGTTGTAAACATTTTTGTAAATATGTGGCTGAAATACAGCATTGTTATCTTAATGTTTCAAAGCCAAATGTTAATTGATTGTATTTGCCTTCCGTTTCAGAATATGCAAAAGGTCAATCTTTAATAACTTTGGTCTTAAATGTTGGTTCTGAACATGCAGAGCTCAGTGGGGAGCTCTGGAAGCTGACTTGCAGTCCTCCCAGGTTGTTCTCCTTGAGCCATGTTCCATGTGCATCCTGATGAGAATGTAGCCTCTTGTCACTAACGTGGAAACTCTGTGAAATACGCTCAGTTCACAAAAAACTGCATTAGGGTGAGGTGCTGATGTGAACCCTGTGACATGTAACTTACCAGAATTTGGCGCTTTGTTTTTAAACAGTTTGAAACTAAGCTTTCTTTGTTTACTCTGGAACTACGAATTTACTTTTATTTTTTACGGTAATAAAATGGAAACTTAAAGTTCTGTGTACGTGAGTCTCTGGGGAGAAAACTGGTGAGTGTCTGGGGCTGAGTAAAGGTCAAGTGCCAATCTCCATGTGTTTGTAACTTGTTACTGGGTTATCTGGTTATCTTCAGACAGCTCCTGGTTACAGCAGCAGCTTTGTTGTTACTGAGGATTCTTGGCTAACCTGGAATAAATGTCCCCTCCTGATGCACGGGTCGCATTTCTGCTTCTGTTGGAATGTTAAACGTTGTGCACTTTCAATAGTCTTAGTTACAGTGTCCTCACCTAACAAACCGTGGTTGTTTAGTGAATTGTGTTTGTGCAGGCAAGGGGGGGTTCTGTTGTGTTTCATTTTCTTTTCCCTGTCTTGTAATCCTGAAACAATTACCCAATGTAGTATTAAAAGTAGCTATGTAGCCTAAAGGTCTAATGACTGGGGTTTTTTTGGGTTTTTTTTCTTTATTATGCAGTTAAAATTGGAATTTTCTAATGTAAGTTTTAAGTTTAAAAAATCCTCGTATACCAACCCTTTTGAAAGTTGCTCTGAAGTTTATTTGTATAAAACAAGGGTTTTTTTCATTGCAACTGTATAAATAGCCACAATCTACTATTATCAATATTTAATTTGTTTCCTTCTAAAACAGGCACAAAATGATCCAGAAAAACAATAAAACCTGTTCTTTTGCAGTTAATAACATCTGAAAAATCAGTGTGTTTATTTTATAAATGGCTGTATTTGCTTGATGACATGTGCATTGCAGTTTAGAGACAGGAGTAAATATTATTTGTTGGCTCTACCTCAAGAGATAAACCATTTTAGATAACCCAATTTTAACTGCTCCTAAAGCTTTGTTGTGTGTTACAATGACTAGAGAATAACACCACAGCAGCTTAGCCAACTCGTCCTGTTTGCTGTGCTAGGGCACTAGGCTGTGCTGTGGGAACCAAGTGCTGTCTACAGCAGACAGTGTTCATCATTTACCTTAGAAATCAGCTACCTGAAGGTTTTTGTTCTTCTGTCTTGAAAAATAATGTGATGGAAAAGGTGGACTGCACCACATGACTGTGGATCTCTGGCTGCAGCGACTTGCTTGGTAAGCTGAAGTACCTTCATCAACGAGAAAGCTGATGATGTCTTTTGAAGCTGTTAATGTGTTGCTGTGGATGATCTTTTGCCTCTCTGGGGATCTGGGGTGTAGGCAGGTCATCTCATTTATATTTAATTCATTGTTTTAAATCAAAGGTCAATTTTTTTTCACATGTGAACTGTTGTGTAAAGCATCTGAGGGAACAGAATTGTATGTTGAATTTAGCATAGTCTATCCCTCAAGGTAACGTTTTTGAGACGGTTTTGCCCAGATAAATGTGGGTGGCAGCAAAGGTCAAAACAACTTAGCCTTAAAGTGTTTCTGTCCTTGTAAAAATATCTATAACAGAAACATGCTTGGAATGTTTCCCCTTTTAAATGTAATTTATAATTGCTGCTTTAAAACTCATATGGATGGATCTTATTCTGAGCAAATGAATACTGTAAATATCCTTGTCATACCTTGAATAAATGGGAACCTTTTTCTATAATTTGTCTTTGTGTCTTCATGTGCACATTTTAAGAAAGTCTGTTGACAAGTTTACCTTTCCAGAGGGTCAGGAGTACAGGCTGTTACTGCTTGGCTGTCTTACACTGTTGTGACTTTTACAGTAAATAGGGGCTTGGGTTAATCTTGAAAGGTTTCCTCCCTTTTTTACACCAAACCTTTTACATAAGCATCCCTAATTTTTCAAGTTCCAGTTTCAGACACAGCACAACAAAATACGAAATTTCAGTTACATGGGAAAGTACCTCCTTTTTTTCCTGAGGAAATAACTGTGAAACTTCAGGAGAAAAAGAGCATGTGTCTAGATCATGGAGCAGGTTTTTATTCTAGTTCAAGGATATGACCATGAGTTCTGTGTATCCTAGAAAGTGGCCTGATAAGCAGGTTTACCATTCCGTGGTGCTCTGCAAGCCTGTGGCTCGTTGTTGAGGATTTTCACAGGAGAGCCAGGAGAGCAGGAAAACAAAGCTTTTAACTGGTTGTTGAGGTGTTTTGTTGGTACTATGCACCTGTTAGTGCCCTAAAAACCTAATTTGACCGAAGTTGCTTGTATAGTAAGGATTCCAAAGAACTGGCACTTCCTAATTTGAAAGGAAAAAAAAAAAAAACAAAAAAAAAACAAAAACAATGTCTGGTTACACAGCAATGTCTGGTTACTAGGAGAGGTATAATTTTAATCTGTAAATTAAACTGGCTCATGACCAGTTACTTTCAGTGACTAGTTGCCATTCATTAACCAGGAACACTTTGGCTTTGTTACTCACAATGTGGTACCATATGCAGTTTAGAGACTGTCAAAAGCAGTGCAAAGAAAGGAATCTTGTCCCTGTGGCAGGTGTCAAATTGAAGGTTTTATGGGATTACTTTAAATTGTTTACTTACCAGATTTCAAGGCACACACTCATCTACTTGTTGCCTTTCTGGATGACTGATTATCAGTCAGGCTGGAGAGTAGAGTCCTTATCCCTAAACCAAATGTCCATCTCTCAGCTGGCTCTTCAGAGGTCACTGCTAGCCCTTGGACTCCCATCTCTGCTCCTCTGGCTGCCACTCCTTTGGCTGTTCTACCCTTCAGACTGCCAGTGCCAACTGTGACATCACTGGCTTGTCATTACCAGACTGATTTACCAGCAGAACTTGGCCCTTGTGGCCCATTTGTTCTAAGTTCTGCCCCTCTAGTATTGATCTTGGCACATTAAATCATCTCTTAGATGACCTGGATTTCATGCTCGGCCCAACAAAGAGATTCTGCAGCTGTTGTAATCCCTTGCCAAGCCTAATTCACCACAATTATATGCTAAAGCATCCTCCTCAAACGTACAACAATTTACAGAAAAATGACATGGCTACTGGCTACTGACATGGCGTAATTTGGTGTGGAATCCATTATTCATTATAGAATAAGTATTATGACTGATAACCTGGATTATGGAGCAATATCTATTTACAGGAATGCATTTATGTGTTGGTTATCAGTCATTAAGGGTAGTTTAATAGTTCACCTGCTGAGGAAGTGCATGCCCAGAAATGTACTTGCCAAAAAGCATCTGTGCTGTGTCATGCTTTCTAGCACACGCCATTTTCCACCGAGTACTGCTTTTCCAGGGAATGTGGTGGATCTCCTATAGAAATATGCAAGTTTGGGGTATCCTATTGCTCACAGAAGCTCTGGATTCATAGCTGAGCACCACAGGCCATGCTGGTCCTGCAGTCAGGGGTCTCCCTGTGGCCACCAGGAGGAACCACGAGGAAGTGAAATTCCTGGGGTCAGGGATGGCAGGAGGGGCCTGGGGGCTTGGGGGGTCACCAGCTCCTTGGGAGCACCAGCATGGAGCCCATGTCCCTGCAAAGCCAGGAGGTCAGGTGGGGATGTCTCGTGCTCAAGGACAAACATACCTTTTATTGTCTTCTCTTCAGTCAGCCCCAGCGTACGCTAACGGCTCCGAGTCTTGTTGCTGCTAAGTGGGACCTGGAAAACAGTTGGAAATTTCCTGCCTGATTTTTTTTGTGCACTTCTTTCTGAAGCTTTTTTAGGCTTGATTTAATTTAGACTGGGGAACTGCAGTGTAGCTTTAGAGCACAAAGAGGATGTTGAGCTTTTTATAGAGCGCCGTTGGAGCCGAAAAGCTGAACGTCAGCCCTCTCTGGGCTGGCAGGGTTTGGAGCAGCCAGGTTGTACTTGGGAATTTGGAAAAGCAGGCTTTCCACATGGGCACAGCCCAGCTGCCTCGCTGCCTCCTTTTCTCCAGGCACTCCAAAGCTATTCCACTAACATCAGAGAAATCAAGATTTCACATAGATTCCAACAATTTAATTCTACTACTTGGAAAGAAAAGGCTTTTTTGGACCCAAATGTTTTACACCACAAAGCCAACACACCCATTAGGTCAGTCTTTAAATATTGATTTTCTTTTTATAATGAAACCAAGCAGTTCTGCATTGAATCTTCCAAATGCTCCAGCTGAGTGGCTTTTATCATTACGTGTCAAACTCTGCGATCCAAAGAAGGATAACAAAGCTGGGGAAGGGTCTGGAGCACAAGTCCTGTGAGGAGCAGCTGAGGGATGTGGGGGTCTTAAGCCTGGAGAAAAGGAGGCTCAGGGGAGACCTCATCACTCTCTACAAGTCCCTGACAGGAGGGTCAGACGGGGTCAGGCTCTGCTCCCAGACAACCAGCAACAGGACAAGAGGAAATGGCCTCAAGCCACGCCAGAGCAGGGTTAGGTTCAACATTAGGCAGAATTTCTTCACAGAAAGTTCCATTAGACATTGGAATGGGCTACCAAGGAAGGTGGTGGAGTCACCATCCCTGGAGCTATTTAAAACAAGTGTGGATGTGGCACTCAGGGACATGGCTTAGCGGTGGGCTTGGAAGTGTTGGGTAATGGTTGGATTCAATGATCTTGAAGGTCTTTTCCTACCTAAAAAGTTCTGTCATTCTATGAACTTGAGAGGAGATTTATCCTCCACTTGCTTCTTCCCCCCTCAACTGCACAAAACACTGAGTGTTTCCTCACTCTCACTTTTCCACTTTTTTAAGGAGGGCTGAGTAGGGGACAAAGAAGCAACTTTGGGAGCAGCACTGGACGGGAGAAATGGGCTTGCAAGGAACCCTGATGCTCCCTTTAGAAGGTGAATGAGGGCGTTGATTTTGGTGAAAGGTCAGGGTTCACAAGAACCAGGTGCTGAATGCTCCAACAGAGCCAGCTGGGGTGGGTTAGGTCCTGCTGCCCACCCTGTGCCTCCTCCACTCGCAGCTCGGAGCACCTAAAGCCCTTTAAAAGCCTTTGGAAGGCTGTGCTCGGATGGAGATGTCACTTGAACACTTCTAACAGGGCTGGGGGCTGGCAGCACTGGGGTGAGGCAGGTGCAGCCACCCAGAACCCTCCGGAAGAGCCGCGGAGGAGGCAGAGGTGAGGTGAGTAGCTGGAAAACAAAAGGCTGGAAGAAATGTTGACAACAAACTCTGTTCTTGGCTAATTCCCGGAGCGCGATGTTTTTCTTGCCTCTCCGGGCAGGAGTAAGTGACACATTCACAAAGCGCTTGTTTAGGAGGAATGCGTAAAATGTTGGGTTTAGAGGGTGGGAACGAAAGGGGAAGAGATGTGTTTATTTGGTTCCAATTACCCTCACGCATGCAGACTTTTCCCTTGCAGCCTTTTTCCCAGCATTTCTGCGGTTGTCAGATGTTGTGTGGCTGCTTTCCCTTTTATCTCCCCTCCCTTTCTTGGTTTGTGATGTTTCTTTCTGCGAGGTTAATTGTGCAGCCCGTGTTCTTTGTGCGGGCGCCAGCTGAGGCTTTCCGCCCTTCAGCATCCCCGACAGTGGCATCCTACCTACTCCCGGCCTTTTTATCTGGCATTTCGCAGCCAGATCACTGTGCTAATGGGTTTCACAGCAGAGCTCGCACACAGCGGGGCTGGCACGGCCGAGGAGGTGGAAAACAGCGAGAAGATGGAAGTGAGGAAAGGAGCACCGGGCGAAGGTGCTGCCGCAAAAAGATCCTGCTGATCTGAAAAGAGCATCCCCTGAGACCCTGCATCCCATTCCACAAGGAGACAGACCGCGGTGCTTTCCTCTTTCTGTTTCTGCGCACAGTCCTTCCTCCTCCTTTTCCAAAGGAAGAGCAGCAATTGCAACCATCAGCTTCTCCTACCATTGTTGTAGTCCCGAATGAACAGTCTCTAAAGGACCCGACCAGTCTTTAAAGGATCTCTCCTTCCCCAAAATAAAAACAATTTAAAAAATCATTCCCCCTAACATTTTGGACATATCTGAACACGTATATGTGTATAATCACATAATACTTTATATGTGCATATAATAATTACATCATAATTACTCTTTCCTGTTAGGAAATTTCTACAGCACCAACCTGATCCTTAACCAAAGGTTTGTCTTTCCCTCACTTAAAAAACTTTCCACAACTATGTTTCCACATCTGCAAGGCAGCTATATGGACACCTTGTACTCAAATTACCTTCCAGTTTTAGTTTTGTGGTTGAATTCAGTCACAGGTTTTCCCTGGAGAATATTACAGATGAAAGCTGATGTTTCCTTATTTTAAATATTTGTGCCAATGCACTTACACGCAGTCATAGAGACTATGCAAGATTGAGTTTCAGTAAAAAAAGCTAATGTAGAAGTAAAGTATTTCACAAAGATTAAAACATGGCATTCTGGTATTTCTTTTTTTTTTTTTTTTTTTTTTTTTAATAAGCTTTGGAACACATTTCAAAAGGGCATATATTACAAAGAGCTTTGAAAGTTTTAAAAGATCAGGATCAAACTGAAGCACAGACTTTGTCTAAATGATACCATTTAATTGAATCAAATTTGGTTTCTCCACGTTTTTCTACAGGAAGTTTTCATGCCATTTCAGATGAAAAAAAGAAAATCACAGAATCCTAGCTTTCTCTTACATGGAAAACCTGGTTTCTACTCACCTTCTCCCTATCCTCTTCAGTGGATACAACCAGGATTGTAGAGGAAACTTTGCAAAGTGTATCAAGAAAGGTTTGTGCTCTTTATTCTTACAGGATTATAGATCTACAAGCTTCCTCTTTCAACACTTCCCATTTGGCTTTATATCATACTGCCTTTTCATTTCCACAACAGTAGTTCCTTATATTTCAGTGGCTTAAAGGTGAATTTATTCAGGTCTGGTTTGGAAAATATGTGTGACTCAAATTCTTCCCCTCGTGAATCCCTACATTTTGTGCACTTGTGGACACTTTGGACTTGGAGCATATAAATTACTTTATTCTCTCCTACGTGTGAAAAATTTACTCATTAAAACTTCTAAAGTTTAACAGTGCTGTCAAGCATTCACAGAATCCTTGGTGTTAATGGAAAAACTAGTGTTGAAATGAATAATGTTTTATGGAAATGAAATACTCAGAGTGTAGAAAATGTAATTTCTTACTGATGGATCAATGCAACTGAGTGAATCACCAGAGTTAAAGATCTAATGTCCTTTGCCTTGTAATTTCTGGAGTGTTACATAAAGAACCATAACTAGACTGAGGTAATGCAAGCTATCCCTGCAAAAATACATCTGTATGGCCCATTTACCAATGGCAACTTCAGGTTTGGGGATGTTGCAGCAAGATGCAATTTTCAAGTAAGTTCTGCAGCTTCTCTGAGTTTTGGCCTTCTTTTTTCTGACTTTTACATGCAAGCTCAGGGTCAGCTTGGCCCAGAATAAAAGCAAAAGATTAATACAAAGATCTCTCTTTTTTTTCTTTTTTTTTTTTTCTTTTTTTTTAATATATCCTAGATATGTAGTAAGCAGTGGTTTGGCTTTGCACAAATCCTCTGTAGTTCAGATAATATTTCTTCTTTCCCTTTTCTTCTCCTATTTCTTAGTTTTGCCCAGGCCATGGATTCTGCTCTGTACCTCAGTGGTTGGCAGCAGTTTAAGGATAGTTTGAAATGCATCTCTATGGTGAGCATGTTGCAGAGAACTTTGGTAAAAGGCTGACTGTTCAGACTGGTAAACTGAGCTCTGGAAACAGTCAAATTGCACTCAAACAGTTTGTTGGTGAAGTGAGACTGGAGAAAATGTACAGCTTGCAACAAGAAATGCAAAAAAGATGTATGGATAAATATGCCATTGAGAAGCAGACTCAGCATAACTTTTCTGAAAGGAAATCCTGACCTATCTATAAACTCCTCCAAAGGAAGGAAAGGTCCAAGAGATATAATCTATCTGGATTTCCAAAGCATTTGATGAAGTGCCTTAGCAAAGGCTCATAGAAAAGAAAGGTGCTTTTGTGGTTGCTATCTTTAAATGGATAAGAGATAAGAAACAGAGATAGTCTGTAATTGAGAGAAGGGGAAATTGAGGCAGAGAAAAGACAAGGTTTGCTGATGAGATTTAAATCCTTCAGGGTAAGGGTGTTAAAACAATTCAGCCAAACTAGGGCTATCTGCAGCAGGACCTTATGAAATTGAATATACAGTTGTTAAAACAACATATAATAATGTCTGTGAGTATAAAATTAAAACATAACCAAAAAAAAAAAAAAAAAGGAGCTAAATGTATATAAATGGGTGGGTTATGAATGAAGTGTTGCCTTTCAGCAGAGAAATCTTAGAATTAAGTAATTCAGAAATAGATCAGTTCAATTTAGTGCTCATGAACAGTCCAAACAGGAAACAGAACTATAATGAAAAGAAATAGAGGAAGGAAAAAAGGCAAATTAAAAGCAAATATGATGACCTGCTTTTTGGGAGTGTTTTGTAACTAGTATCCCCATCCTAAATCAAGGATGATCAAGGTTATTGAGCTGTTTTATAGTAAACAAACAAAAAAAAAATTAGAACTCCTCATCTGGAGAAAGGAGATGGCTGACACAGGATTTGACAATTGCCTGTAAAATCACAAATTACATACAGGGGGTAAAGTAAAGTGCTCTTCATTTGTGTTTACATTTCTTAAACACTATTAAACACTTAAACAGTATTAGAAAAATGGAGAATGATGTGAGGTTTTCAAGTGGCAAATTCAATATAAAGCAAAATTATGAGTTTTTCAACAGAACAGAGCTAAACTTTGGCACTGATGAGCACAAGATCTGAAAGATATCAAATTTTATGTAGGTTCAAGGAACAAATTAATAGAACAAAAAGCCATGAGGAGCTGTTAAGCCTCAAGAATTCATCTTTCAGGAAGTTGATGTGGTACAAATCCTTCGAGGATAAGAGTGGATAGTGGAAAGAGTATATGAAGCAGAGTGCCTCTGTGTGCTTATTCTCTTCTTGGAACTGTTCTGCAGGCATTATTACAGTGTACTGGCAGGGACAGGATATTGAGTTAAAGGGCCTGAGCCAGCCTGGCTGTTCCTATGTCGTGGTTGTAACCTGAAGATAACTCCTTGTGAATGGATTGAATTGCTCTCATGAGCACTGCCCTGATGATGAGTTGAACCTGCCTGAAGCTCCTTTGCTGCTTTTCTCTTGCCTCCTGTTTTTTTGCTCCATCTTTCTCCTCTCCTAAATAGCTACTGAAATATCACTGTTCATGTGAACTTGCGTTTTGGGTAGTGCTGCTCACCTGTTTTCTTTTGGAATCCAAAATGCTTGTAAATCCACTAAACAGCACTTTTTTTTTTTTTTTTTTACCTGGCTGAAGAGCACCAGGAACAAAAAATTACTTATGTAACCCATCTCTGGTGCTGTACAACAGAGAATAATTCATGTACATCGTGCAAAGCAGAACTTGGCACTTCTGACAGTCACACTGAGATGAAACAGCTCTAAAGGAGATCAGAAGGGGAAAACCTTTATGAAAACATTAGTAAAGGAAGAAAGGACTTAAACGTAAAGTCAGTTATGATGAAAGTAAGCACTTTGTGAACATCACAGCAGCATTTTTTCTGAAAAAGTCATGTAGGTGTTTTTTTTTTTTTTATTATTATTTTTTTTTTTATTAGCTTCACAGGAACGGGTAGAAGCAACAAAGTGGACAGGGTGCTCTATTTATTCTTTTATTTTCGGGCGCTGGCCAGCTGCCTGCCCGGCCCCAGACCTGGGAGGTGAGGCAGTGGTGGTGGCTCAGAGGTCCGCAGGTACATCCCAGACCTTCTGCACGGCCCGGGGCACGGCTGAGCAGGGAAAAACATGTCAGTCCCGCTAGTCCCAGACACAATGGGTGCTGTGCCCCTGAGCTGGGTGGCAGTGCTGGGGCACTCGGCACCAGCCGTGCCGGCAGCCGAGGCGAGGGGAAGCAGCGAGGAGCTGTGCTGGGAGGGATAACTGCGAGGTGTCGGTGTGTCAGCCGAGTCGGACACAGCGAGACAGAGGAAATGACTCAGAAAACGATGAGTTGCTGAGTGCCGGCTGAGGAGAACGTGTCTCGCTGTGAATTACAGCACAAGCCCCGCACTGTCTCCGCTCGGCCGGCGCCGCGCACGATGCGGGGCCATTTTAGGGCGGGGGTGACCCAGCCGCAGCGGAGGTGCGGGCGGGGGCTCGGCCTGGCCGCTGCTTCCCGGGGCTCCGGCGGCCGGTGGGAGGTGTGGGTGCCGGGGGGAGGTGTGGGTGCCGCGGGAGCGGCGGGGCGGGGCGGCCCCGGTTGCTGGCCGGGCTCCCCGAGCGCCCGCCGAGCGCGCCGCCCTCGCCCGCTGATGCAATCCGAGCCCGGCAGCGGCGGGAGCAGCTCCGAGCAGCAGCAGCAGCAGCCCCGGCCGGCCCCGGTCCCGCGCAGCGCCGCTCTATCCGCCCCCGGGGCTCAGCGATCTTCCCGCCCGGAGCCCGGCAGGAACATCTCCCCCTCGTGCCAGCATGATCAAGGTAAGCGGAGCGGGTTTCCTGCCCAAATCCACCCGTCCATCCTTCCGGCGGTGCGGAGCAGCAGAGGGGCTTCTCCTCGGCAAAGCGGCAGCTCGGCGATTTGCGTCGGCAGATTTTAGTGTCCCGATTTGTTTATGCTTTGCGAAGGAGATTTCCGTCCCTGGCGGGTTTGTTGTTTGAGATTCAGAGGCAGACTGTGTGTGGTTTTACCTCTTTCATTGCAGACAGCATGTGCGGAAAAGAAATAATGAAGGGGAAGGGAAGGTGTATGATTTCCTTTGGGGTGAATTTCTTGTGTGTGGGACTCTCAATGATTAAAAAAACCCCAAACAAAACTAACAAAAAAACAACAAAGCAAAAGCCTGCAAAGGTTACGGTCTCCTGGCAGACATCAAGCCTTTTTGTGCCTGTGAGTTTGTTAAAGCTATTATGGTCTGCCCTTGTACTGAAATAGACTATGGGTAAAATCCTGTAACATGTGCTGAGAGGTTCTGAGTAATTTCTGAAATAACTTTGAATCATGGAAGAGGAGTTTTTGGTAGCAAACATTAACGTGGCAGATGAGCATCTGTGGGCGCTGTCCTTTTATAAATGTCATGTTTGTGTTCTTCAGCTTAGTGACCTGATCTGGGGATTAAAAACAAGTCTTCCCCGTCAAGGCAGAGGGCATGGAGTTAGCACGGGTGCTTTTCAGGCCAGACCAAGGGAGCATCACAGCCAGATCCACGCAGTGGAGCAGCTCCTGTAGTGCTCGGGTTGGAGGCAGGTCTGTGCTGGGCTGACTGGGAGCTGCACAGCTGCGGTCTGTGCCGAAGCTAACAGCTTCGGAAACCTGCCGCCGAGTTATTTGTTATCCTGGGGTCACCTTAGCAGATGGGTATGGGCACAACAGGCGACTGGGAGGTGTCTCCCCAGCTCCTCTCTGCTGCTGGTGACAAGTGTTGCTCACAGCCAGCGGTGCTGTCCCTGCGTGTCTCTGGCAGTGCTGCAGTTGCCACTCCTGGTGGCAGGGCTAGGATGAAGGAGCTTTGGGATGCTGTCCTAGCCCTGTTTGCTCTCCCTGCAACTGGAGGAGGGCAGACCAGCCATGGCAGGAGACTGGACTGAAACTACTCAGGGAAAATACCCAAGAGCTGCCCCAGCCACAGTGCTTGGAGACAGAATGAAGCATCTCAAGGAAAGGGCAGACTCGTGCTTTATATCAATTCTGATGTACCTGTTGTGTGCCAAGGAAAGAGAGCAGGGGTCTGCTTTCCAGAGTGTCCTGCAGCACCTGTCAGGAATGCTCTGGCATGGCCTTACAAAAAAACAGGTAACAGGGAAACCACAGACCTACCAGCCTGTCTGCTCAAAGCAGCGCTGACATCTCATTGGGTTCTTCTCACCCAACCTTCGCTTTGTCTTTTTCCTTGTCTTTGCTATAGCAATAGCTACAGCAGTTAAAGGACACTCTGGCCACTTGGAAGTGATGTAGCCTTGGGCGTGTCAGTGCTGTCTGAGCCCTTTACCCTTTATTTGCCTCATCTGTTCAGACTGTCTGCTCTCCAGAGTTCTGGCTGTCACTGTGTGTTTGTAGAGCATTTATCAAAGGAACAGAAAATTACAGTTTGATTATCACCATACTTATGTAAAACCTGATACATTTATAAATAACCCGGTCAACAGCATTATTCCACCTCCTTGTCTCTTCATCTTTCCCTTCATGATTTTTTGTGTTTAGTCACAACCCTCCATTTTTCCTTGAACTATTTCCAGCTCAACCACAACCCTCCCTTTCTATCCTGTTTAAAGTAATGTATAAGAAATGAAACACGCCTCCAGTTTCTGCAGTCTCTGCCTTGTCCACCTAATGCACTGATTGTTACTGACAGGCCTAGCATTTGTGTGTGATCCAGTGGATATGCTGATTTTTTTCCCCATGGAAATTGAGCATTGAAATACACAGCCATAGGTAAAAGAGAAGATTGCAAAGTCATGAGATAGCTTTAACACGACTGAAATCTTGTTAAAATAGTCCATAGGCCATATCCTTTGTTTAATTAATAGATGAAAGCAATTCAGATGGATTTCATTAGTCATTAATTTATCCCTGGGAGGATAATGTTAGGAAAGAAGGTAAATCAGTTAATTAACTGTGTAAACACTCAGGTGTTCTGCATTTATTCAGGCATTTTAAAACAAATTAGGAGACGGGGGCATGGTAAAGAATTGGAACAGACATTTTTGTTGCTTCCCTGTGTTATGCCATTTTCTTAAATGAATAATCATAGCTGAATGTATAATGCTGAAAATTACCAGTAGATTTGAGGGCAGGACCTTCAGTGTCAGAATGAAGGAGCCAAGCTGTAAATTCTCTCTGTAAAATTTGCACAATCAACCTTCTCAGGGCACAGATGTGGGGACTGGCACGTTCTTGTTGTCACAGTGACACATCATGTTCTTGGTGCTGCTGGGTAAGCACATCTCAGAAAGGCAGCTCTGTGAGCTCAAGGCACTCAGCACTGATTGTAGCTTTTGATAATCAATTGTGGCTACCCACATGCAAGGATAGCTGCAGTGGAGAGATTAAATGCCCAAACTTCATCTTAAAAGCCTGGATTTAGGTGGTAATTGAGCATAAATCCAAGTAGTATGTGACTCTAATATGTCATGTTTGTAGTCACTTCTGTGTTTGCACCTTGATGCTTCCCATTCTAACACAGGGTGAAGTCAATGGGTGGCCCCATTTACCTTGGAAACAACCTCATTATTTTATGGCTTTACACATTAAAGGTCCAGGTAAAATTACATCATAAAATAGAGCACCTGTTGCAGAAGGGCAATTTAGCAAGTATTACCATATGCTGTTGCAAAGGAAAATCCAGTGTTATGCTTATGGAAAGCACCCTTTGGTGTGTACATCAGAGGACCCAAAACTTAACATGAGAATAGTTGAAACTATCTTTAAAAATGATCAATAAGTTTTACTCATCTGTGTTTTTTTTTGTGCACCTTGGCCCATAGTTTATTACTAGTTTTGCAAACTAATGTCATAATACCATTCCAACAGAGTTACTCATTTACTTCTTCCCTTGAAGTCTGCAGTGTGTTTTGAGTTTTATTTTAGAATATACCTGAAGCATTAATGAAGGGCAGCATATAACTTCTCAGCAGGTACACAGCTACTGCTAATTCAGTGTGCCTATTAGAGCATATCACAAACCATATTGGTAAAAACATTTTTAGTAAGCACAGAAAATTGTTTTTCCTGGTATACAAATAGGGTTTAATTCCATGAGGTTCTGATTGGAATAATTTCCACTAGGATTCAGAGACGTCACTGCCACACAAATCATGTCCACTTGTTTAATTTCATTTAGACTGTCGTGTTAAGAGTCCTTACGTCTGTAATAAATGTTTGAATTTGCATTATTCTTACTGAGAATGAAGGTTTTTAAACCTTTCAAACTGAGAGTTTGAAAGAACAGAGTGTGCTCAGTCTGGAGAAGGCTCTGGAGTGGTGCAGTAGCAGGCTTCCATAATCTAGAGGAAGATGATGGAGATGGGGCCAGGCTCAGCAGTGCTGTATGGCAGGAGGACAAGAGATGATGGCATTAACTGAAACAAAAAAAGTTCACATGGGGTATAAGGAAAAAATTGTCTCCACGAGCACAGTTGGGAAGTGGGTTACCAAGAGAGACTGCAGTTTCCATCTTCGGGAGCTCTCAAGACCCAGCTGGATCAAGCCTTAAAAACCTGGTCTGAGCTCACAGCCTATTCTGCTTTGAGCAGGAGATTGAATTAAAGACATCCTGAGGTTCCTTCCAGCCTGGGTTTCCCTGTGGTCCTGAGAAAAAGCTTAGAAACGAAATTTTTTTTAAAATCCAGTCTTAGTTTTTGACATACCCAGTGGTGTGGACCAGCACATATTTATCCAGAGCCCTGAATGCTTGGCTTTTAGCAGCACAGAGAAGTCTGTGTAAAGGTGGTATTTAAAGTCACCACTGTAGGCAGATTTCTTTGCAGAAGGAATATTCTTCATGTGTCAGTACAGCAGTGTTGTTTTCTTTATTACCTTGAGGAAGTCCATGTGCTTAACAGAAGAAGTTAAGCTGGGAAGCTATAAAGCACTGAATAAAAGGAGATATTTTTGATTTTTTCAGAATGCGAACTTGAAATTGCTGCATCTGAAATACAGTCTATAAGGTTACCACACAAAATTGCATATTCTACTCTTATAAAATTATACAATTGCTTATCATCACTCAATTGATTAAAAATTATAGGTAGTCCACCTAAAATCAGCAGTAACAATGCAATTTCTTTTGATGTACAGTTTCTCAACCTCCATTAAAATAAAGGAAATTCTTGATCAAATGAGTATGGAAAAGATACTTCAAGTGTTAACATTTACTATGAAGTTATTGTCAACATAGCTGGCAGGTCAGTTGCTATGTAAATTTCTTACCAGATGATACAGGTTTCACTTCTCTGATTCTAAAGTTTGAAGAAACTAGTAGAGAGGGGTTTTGATCCTGGATTAAGAAAAGTGTAAGTATATTTTTAATATGATCCATAGTTAATGGTTTGTTTGTTATAAAAAACTGTCTTTATAAATTTATAGTTCAGAGTACCATAATTATTTTTTGAGAACAGAACATGAAGATTTATTATCAAATCATCAACATCAGAGCCCTGAATTCTGTCCTGCGGCAATGCCTGCTTAAAATTTGACAAACCCCTTCCTAATTGCTAGGAAGTCTTGCTGCAATATATAGGGTAAAGGCTAGAAAAAATGAATAAGCGTGAAGTAATAGTCTTAGCACAGGGTGCTATAACATGTAGTGACTACACAGGCACAGTTTTGCCACAGCTATACAGCTGCATGTGTACATGCAAAAAAAACCTCCATAATTCTATTCACATGCTCATGTATTTGAGGCATTACCCATCTTGAGTATGTAATCTGTGTTTTTAATGTTATTCTTTATCTTTCAACAGTTTTTCAGAGACCATTTTTGACATTTACAGTTTGATTCTCTCCTTGACACCTGAAGATAGAAGTTCAGTAACAACATTGCTTTCTGATTGTTCACTAAGCTGAAAATTAGCATTTACAATTGTTTTCTTTTGGATTTTCTATTAAGGGGTTGTGCTGTAGCCAGCAATGTTTTCATCATGTTAATTGGGCAAAATATTTCTTAGAGCATACATAGAAAATGAATGTTCTGACCTGCCATTTCCAGGTGAGCTGGATTTCAGCAGTGGACAAATCAGATGCAATTCTGAACTTTTAAGGGACTCAAGATTAGCTTCATACATTCTGAAATGTGAAAAACATTGATGTTCACATGCATTGAAGCCTCACAGACCCTTTGCTTATGTTATAAATGAGTCATTTGTCAGTTTAGATTTGTGGAGCTGTGCAGGGCTGTTTAGCCATTGACACAGATGTTGAATTGTAGGAGGACAAGCCTACAGTACTTCTCATAGGCCAGTTTATTATCTTTGTTTCCAGTGCCATTTCTTACCATTTCAAATCTGTCATTTTTCTAATAGAGACTGCATCACTCCTGATTTATGTTTGTTACAGCTTTAACCATGCTATGATTTGGGCAAAAATCCTCTCTTCATGTGTGCTTAATGCTGACACCTCTACAAATACTTCATCTGTGACCACACTTTTCTTCCAAGGCCACTTTTCATGTGCTGAGTGATATTTTGCTCTCAAATTCCCTGGGCAGCCTCCAGTTTGCTCTGGGCACTGTCAACAAATGATAGGGCATTTCAGATGAAGGACTTGCTCACCTTGTTTAGAAAGGACGCATAGGATAAAGTGAATCCAGCTCCAGAATTTTGGAGCCTTATAATCCATTATTTTTCCCTGTCCTAGAGTTGTTACACAGTTGAATATATATTAAGTGGTGGGATATCTAGTTCTGTCACCAGTTTGAAATATTTTAGCTCTTTTGAGCAGATGATAGGAAGAAAAACAGCTTCTTTGGGGTGTTATCTTGTTGTTGTACTACATTGAAGAGAGCAGTGTGTGACACTGCAGTGATGCTGTAGTTGTGCCCAGCTTTCCCTAGCTTGTTAGTAAGCTTCCATGGGATTATTTACATTTGCTTGGTGTGGTGGATAATGCATTTTACCTTCTGTGACAGCTTCTGCAACTCAAAGAGTGTAAAGCAATTAAGTTCCTAGAATATTCTGAGCTGAACATCTATCATGCAAAAATGCTCCCTCTCTGTTGTTATTAGAGAAAGAACATTATTGTAGATGCTGTCCTCAAACAGGTCCCAAGGATTTTCCCTTTGGCTTAGCTCTGTTCCTAGTGCCCTTCAAATCAAGAGGAAAGTGTCAATTTTCTTTCTGCTTTGTTGAACTGTGTCCACTTGAAACAAATCAGGGCAGTGTTTGAGCACACAGCAAAACACACATCACAGGGCTATAAGGCAGGCTTTGGAGAGGTCTCCCATTGCTTCAAACCAATTATGGCTGGATTAAAACCCACTGGGGCTGGTATGGGCAGGTGTTCTGCAGCCACCACCTGAGTGCTGTTAGGCAAGAAACTGGAATAGGTTATAGCTGTGAACAGCCAAACCTGTTGTAAATCAGTCATTTACACCTGTTCTTCCTTGAGAAGAGCTGTAATGCATATGAGGCTTTAGTTCCTGGGGAGCTGTGCAGACCCTATTCCTGGTACCCCAGTGAATTCCCTGAAGCAGCTGCCAAGCAGGGTGAAGTGTGCCAGTGGGAGAATCCGTGCCTCATTTTCCTGTTTGTAGAAGAGATGGATATTTCTGCCTTCTTTCACCTGGGTGTTGTGACTGTAGAGCCAGGCTTCCATGCCTTACAGTGAGAAGAGCCCTTGAAAGCCTATAAATAATGAAGGTCTTCATTCTTTATCTGGAACAAGCAGTTCCAGCCCACCATCAGAATCCAAGGGAACATAGCAGTTGCAATATTTCTGGAAAGCTTGCTGTCCTTCTGGTATAACAGTGCAGTTAAAAATGCATCCTGCCTAATTTTACTATAAAACCTTAAAATGCTGATTTGGTACCTGGCTTTTAGAATACATGAGGAAAGGGAAATGGTAGAGAAAACATAATGAGCACAAGCTTATTGTTAGAAAGCAAAGCCCTTCTACTGTGTTAGGGGAAAGCAAGTCATAGCATTTATGCCCTTTTTTTGTTGCCAGCTTGATGCAAAAGATCTCATATCAAAGAACTGGGCCCAAATGCATTAAAACTGTGGTGTCTTTCAGAATTTAATTTATTTTCTTTGAGCAGTCACTATATCATATAGTCATGAAACACTGTCTAGTTAGAAAACAGGCAGGTGAATTTTTAGGTCAACTAGATCCAGCTGGTTGCTTTACCATGTTTTCCTTCATGCCATTCTAGCAAACAATACATTTGTTAAAAACCTAATTTTTCCCAAAATTGCCCTAAACAGGACAATGACCTGTTTAAAGACACACAGGATAACTTTAATGCATTTCATAACAAGACCTACTATGTCACTGTGAGCCCTGAAACTCGAGTCAGGGTCCTGCTGCAGCGTCGTCCAGGCAGAGCCCACATCTGGGTGTGCACGATTCTGCCTGCAAGCAGAGAAATGGGCTTTGCTCAGACATTGGAGAGGAACAACAGCAGTGAAACACGTTTATAGGAGCCCTCTCTGACTGGTGCAGCAGAGTGTACCTGCAGGTTTGAGCCCATTCAGATCCCCAGCTCAGATAGCTGCTGCCCTGCCTTATCAGCCTCATCTGTTGGACACTTCAGGGACACAGCAGCCTCTTGGGAAGCAGGGACAGGGAATGACAGCCCCAGCAGCCAGCACACTGCACAAAGTCGTGCTTCTTGTGCTTCTCAGCAGTGGCATTTGATAATGGGTTGTGATTAAATAGGCCATGCAGGGTCACCAGGGCTAGATGTGATGTCAGCCCTTTACACACCAGCAGCCACACATGTGCACTTGCATTGAGCCAGCTGTGTAAATCACAGTTCTGTGATCTCTAGTGGCACTTACACAGCACTCATGGTGAAAAAGTAACTCCTCCTTCCTCCAAAAGCTCTTCTGTTCTTTTCCTCCACAGAGCCTTTGTTTTCAGTGTGTCATTCATCTTTCCTCAGTGTCTTATGTAAACCTTTATTCCAGTGCAAAATGGACTTAAATGGGACACGGTCTGAGCACTCTGAGAATAGCTCCAAATGATCCCTTATACAGGCCAGTGATTCAGGGCTGGCCTCGTGCTTCTCCTGGTGCTGCTGGAGTTATGGGGGAGCTTGCAAGCAGGACTGTGTCCTTGAAAACAGGATTTTGTCAGCTAGCTTTCTTCTTTGGGCATGTCAGTTCTCATTTTGAAATCCATCACTGTCTCTGCTGTGGTTTGGTTGGGTTTTTCTTCCTCGCCAGGAGTTTACAGTGATTTATTTGCAAACTGCAGAAGCTTTGGTCTCCCACACTAAATTGTTTGCTTCCAGTTCTAAGCCCTCAGTAACTCAGACAATGATTTGATTTGTTTCTGCTCTCTATGCCTTCACGTAATTTATATTTTCATTTGGTAATTGTATAAAGCCAATTGCCTTGGTCATCAGCTGCAGATTCTGTGTGGAGTTTCCACTATCAGGCAATTTCACAAATAAATTGCAAGTTACATTTTACGCATCTTTAAATCAGATCTGTCGTTTATCTGTACAGCTGCCTCAGAATAAAAAATATAGTCAGTGTAACTGAATCTTCAAGGAAAATAAACAAATTCGTTTTTATTGTGCTTAGGCTCATCTCTTCTGGTATAACACTGCAGTTAAAAATGTATCCTGCCTAATTTTACTATAAAACCTTAAAATGCTGATTTAGTACCTGGCTTTTAGAATACATGAGGAAAGGGAAATGTTAGAGAAAACATAATGAGCACAAGCTTGTGATAGAAAGCAAAACCCTTCTACTCTGTTAGGGGAAAGCAAGTCATAGCATTTATGCCCTTTCTTGTTGCCAGCTTGATGCAAAAGATCTCATATCAAAGAACTGGGCCCAAATGCATTAAAACTGTGGTGTCTTTCAGAATTTAATTTATTTTCTTTGAGCAGTCACTATATCATATAGTCATGAAACACCGTCTAGTTAGAAAACAGGCAGGTGTATTTTTAGGTCAACTAGATCCAGCTGGTTGCTTTACCATGTTTTCCTTCATGTCATTCTAGCAAACAATGCATTTGTTAAAAACCTAATTAATGCTAGACGGGACAA
Organism: Vidua chalybeata; assembly: GCF_026979565.1. Taxonomy (NCBI): domain Eukaryota; kingdom Metazoa; phylum Chordata; class Aves; order Passeriformes; family Viduidae; genus Vidua; species Vidua chalybeata. The sequence continues at coordinate 10,478,324 of NC_071534.1, read as the reverse complement.
ACAAACCAACAAAAGAGTCACTTAGAGGCACTGTTCACAGGAGGTAGAGATGGAAGAGCTCCATTAGGTCATCTGCCTCTTCCCCTCATTGTACCAGGCTGTTTTCCCAAATCAGAAGAGCAGTAAACTGTGAAGACAGAGGAAATGGCACTGGGGATTGACAGAGCAGTAGAAGGGTTAGAGGAAGGGACAGAAAACAATCAAGAACAGTGTGAGCAGTGCATTTAGAGATCAAGGTTAAAGCACACAGCACCTGGAGGTCATTTGTGAATAGGGTTTCTTTAGAGTACTTGCCTATTTCTGCTAAGAAAATAGGAAGGAGAATTGTATGGATGTGCAGGTGATGTATTAAGAGCAAACTGACTATTGAATAATCTCTGCACCATGCAGAGATTACAGCTGCTTTATGTCCTGTGTTGGATGGGGCTGCTGGGAGGCTTTCAGTATTTTTCAGTTGGGAAGGATCACACTTCAGACTCCATGGTGTATGGTTGTAATTCACAGCTCATGCTGTAAATTTTTCTGAAATATGTGACAAAATAGATTCAGCCTGAAGCTGAATAGATCCCTGGTCAGGTTCTCCTTAGGGTTAGTTTCAGCAAATTAATTGGTTTTCTGCTTCTTCCGGTCTCTTTGTTCCTTTGGAGTTCTTGATAATTCAGCTTTTCAAGCCCATGTTCCTTTTGGACTTCAGGAGTAATCTCCTTCACCTTGCCTAGCCTTGCTGTCTCTCAAGTGAACTGAGACAAGCTTTCTTCTGCATCAATTCAGGCAGTACTGAACTTACTCAAATACTAATTTAAACACTGAGTCAAAAAATTGGTATTAGTTCTATAAGAGGTTTTTCACCACAGGGTGCTGCTTGTGATGGCTTTACTTTGCAAACGTTGTTCTGCATTTATTTGTTCCCGTGGAACCAAGTTTGTCTGCTTTTACAGATGTGATTCAGCTATAAATGTTAATAAACATGAGTCTTGGGTGGACTAGCTGAATATTTCTGCTTCTTGATGGTCTCTGTTCTAAGTTTTTTCTAACCAGCAAGTTGTGCTCATATAATCTGAATTGTCTTTTATTTAAGCGTAATAAAAACAGTGATGCTTGTTTTAAGAGGAACATGTTTCAGTTTTAGTCAAACCAATTAAACTGGTATAAATTAAAGCCAACGAGCTGCTCAAGTCAGGGATAAGCGCCTGCGCAGTTTTTTGGACTAATTTAATTAAAATCTGTTTCAATTCAACCTTATTTCATGCCATGCAGCTTTCTTGGATATAAAACCTCTTGTATTTTCTAAGCCCCAATGCCCTCACTGTGAGGCAAGTTTATTATTAAATAATGTGGAAGCTCTCTTTTTCTGCTACACTAGTTGCCTTGTGTTTTTCTTTGTTGTATGCTGTCATTGCCCAGCCTCTATTTAACTAACATTAGTGCCAGCCCAAGGTTGAACAAACAGCTACAGTAAGGTGATAATGCCAAGCTGACAAGGCATCAGGGAAGGTCTGTGTAAGGAGGAGCAGTTTAAAAAATGTATTGGAAGTGCAGAAATTAGCACTGTAAATTGTGTAAATGGGCCTGCCCAACAAATGGACCTGGTGACATTTTCATGGTGGCACAGACATGTGTTGTGTATGCTCATGTTCACATCCCTGCAGTATAGAGACAGGATTAAAATGCTTTAATGTCATTCATTTACTCCCATGAGAACTGAGGTAAACATGCCTGGCTCCTGGCTTCCATAAATGAGCTTCTTAAACTATGGAAATCTTTCACGAGTGTCATTGAATAAAAAAAAAATTAGTTGATATTAAAAGTAATATTATATCACTTTGCCCTTCAGCAGCTTCTCTCTGTCTGACAGTGTGGGTTTTTTTTTTATTTTAGGCTTTTTTTTTTTTGTTTTTTTTTGGTTTTTTTTTTTTTTTTTTGTTTTTTTGTTTTTTGTTTGTTTTTTTTTTTTTTGTTTGTTTTTTTTTTTTTTGTTAAGCTGTGAACGTTATTAGTGGGACTTTTTTCATCTTTTATGTGATGTGGCTGCCAAATTGTCTTAACGTTTCCTAGGGACAGATAAAAGGCTTTTGAAGTAATGGCAGTGTTCTTGCCTGACTGTAGCAATACACAGGATATGTGGCATTTGTGCACATTGGATTCTGTTTTATACCTGGAGCAGGAGGGCAGCTCTGGTACCTGTCATCACACACCTCATTTGGCTTGCCTGTGCCAGAGTGTGAGTCACATATTGGAATTATTGATCTGCTGTATTCCTGCAATCTGGCAAGTGCCCTAATTTCATTATCCTTCCAGTGCAAATTAGAGCATGAAATATTTCTTAGACACTTTGTAGCCAGAAGCAGGCATGGGGAAAAAGCAGTAAGACACTTTGTAGCTTGGAGAAATGTCTCAGAAAGGACTTTCTTAGTTGAGAATTGTCTTTCATACAACTTCTGACTGAGAGGAAATTTCTGATCCATCTTTTCTGGGGCCTGATGACTGCTACAAGATAGGATGGTGTTTATAGCAGGAGATGGGTTTGCTGTGGTAGGAGAAGCTCTGTGCAGTCATTGCTGTGTATCTGTGGTTTATTTGGTTTCTTTAGGTTCTTGACGTCCATGAATAGCCAATGCTTGCCCAAAACTGCACTGTCTGCAATTCTTTCATGGGCATGAAATTAGGTTTTCAGGTGTTCCCTGTCACTGGCAGTATTCCACCAGGGCACTGGTGCTGCTGGTGAAAATCTCCCTCAGAGTGGAGACATTGGAGCTGTCTGTGGGGGACTTCACACAGGTGACTGGTGAAACCAAAAAAGATGACTAAGGGTTTTGTGAAGCTGCAGAACTTGAGTTGTTTTGAAAAGCATCCAGTGTGATTTCCTAGCTGAAAGTGTGAGCTCTGTAGACAACATTTTCAGTTTGTTTCCTTACTCCTGCCTTCTGCTAGGGAAAGTTTTCTGTTTCCTGGTGGTCAGAAGAGTTCTCAAATAACAGGGAAAATTAAGGGAACATAGAACTGAATACAGGATTAGTTTACTTTGAGAAAGAATGACAAAGTACATGGCATATAGAGGTAACTGGAAAGTTTGTTGGAGAACTGGTGACTTTTTTTAAAATAAATTATCTCATATACAATAGATTAAAGAAATGCAGTTTACAGCTTAAGTTCTCAGTGAGGAAGCTTCTAGTACTCTTCAGTTCCTGTTTCATAACTGAAGATGAGCTAGGGAGATGGAGTAGCTAAACCCCAGGCATAGCAGTTTGACAAAGCACCTGGTGGAATTGCAGTTCATAGAACAGACAGTCCCAAAATGGAGCAAAGATGCTGATGCTTCTGTTGAGTGTCTCAAAAGCCCCCAGCTCCCAGTGAGGCACAGGAACAGCTAAGGCACACTCATGCAGTCTGGGGAGTTTAGGGAGGAGATGGGCCTGCTTTTGTAGCAGAAGGCTGAGTGATCTGACTGCATAGGAGAAGTAGAGGAGGTGTGCCAAAGCCAGCAGGGAGAGCATGGACTGCAGCATCATGATGGTAGGAGATGTAGGACGTATGTGTGTCTAAGGCAACCTGAGGACCAAGTGCAGGAGCTGGATGTCCAGGTTTGGGAAAGCTCTAGCCAAAATGCAGGTGACAACTGTTAAGCCTAAGATTTGCCAAAAGTGCCAGTAAGTGTTACATGCACAAATACCCACCTGAGGCTTTACCTCTGCCTTGTGTAACAACTATGTGCTGATGTGAGGGAGCACTGTTACCCAGCTGAGTGTGTTGGGATTATTTCTGTCAGTGCTAAGGGATTTGTAATGGTCATTAGAGCATTGAGGTCTTCAGTAAAAGTAATAACAGAACTACTGCTCAGCAGGTCTTTATTTCAGTAGTAGCTCACAGTGATAAAATGACATATAAACCCCATTTTTTATCCAAGTTTAATCTATTGTAAGATTTTACACCTCATTCTCATACAGGCTTTACATAATGCTAAAATCAGTGTGTGTTTTCAGTATTTTAGAAGGAAAACTTTGAAATACTCTTCTGTTTCTTATTTAGAAAAAGCAGTTACAAGTACCATAGAGAAAAAACTGGTATCTCTACAGCACCACATAGGAAATAATGTCATGCTTGTGTAATTGTACAGCTGCCTGAGACAGTCTTGAGTCACTTTTGAGAAGCTGTTGACCCAGTGGCTCAAGTGTATCTTTAGGATAACATCAATGTTTTAATGGGGGCAGTTTTAAATCTACCACACTATTAAACACAAAGGGCAAATTTATGCTTGGAATATCTCCCTTGGCAGTATTGGCACTAAACCAGGGAGCAATTTTCCATATTGCACTTAGCAACATGTTTCAGATTTGTAGACCACAGATCCATTAAAATATGACTCCATTAATTAGAAAGTAATTGTGGTATTTCTTTCTAGTGCTGAGGGATTAACTCAATTTAATCTCGGTGTGGTTAACAAAGGCAGTTAGTTACTTGCTTTAAAGATGAGTTAAATCTGTAAAAAATAATGACTTCACGGAGAACAGGACTGGCCCCATGGCATGTGCCCAGAAATGGGGCTGTTGACTTCACTGAGTTCAGTGGTAATCTTGAACTGAAGGGCAACATGATGGAGCCCCCAGGGGCTGTTCTTCTAGGTGGTCTGTACTTCAAATTCACCTGCAATCTTGGTATCTTTAAAAAAGATAATGAAAGAGAATATTAAGCTGTATCCAGCTTCAGTCCTCTGTGTTGATGCCTGCTCTTGCTTTAGGGCAACTTCATGAAGCAGCAACAGGAAGAAACTGAAGCATAATGGTTGAGTACTTGTCAGTATTTGCTGTCACCAGTAATTATTGTTAGCAAATCCAGCTTGGCATAGTGGATATTAGACAAAAGCCAGCAGTGGAGCTGGAACTCTCTGAGATACTTTTCTTCCAGAGCTGGCAATTCTCATCCTCTTAGCTGGTAACCAGCACGGTCTCCATCCTAATTCATTGCAGTGCAGAGAAAAATCAACTGCCTCCATTAATCTGTGGAATGCTTCATTGCTGTCAACTGATGGTATCATGAAGGCTTTCTAGGATTTTACCAGTGGGTTTGAAAGTGTTTGAAAAATTACAGGTAAAGCAAGGAGCTGTTATTATACAGTGTCCTTCGCTTTGGGTAACACTTCAGTCCTGCTTGGGTCTGCCACTGCATGCCAGTGCACATTCTGCCAAAGTCTTGTCTTTCTGGCAAATAAAGCTTTAAGGCAAATAAAAAATATTTTTAATGAAGGACATTGTAAAGAGATTTATGATCTCTCTTGGCACATTCTCTTTTAGTGCATAGGGAGGGTCCTGTAGCCACAATTGCCTGCCTTGCTGTGGAGAGCTACCAAAAAAAGAGGAACAGAAGGGTTAGAGCTGAGAAGAGGCAGCAGGAGGGATGTGGGGGGCTCCCTGGGGGGAAGGAGAGAGGAAGTGAGATCTGCTGTGGCTCAGAGTTTGCCTTTTATTTTTTGTTGGTAGCAAGGCTGTGATCTGTGGAAGGTCCACTGAAAATACTGCTTTACTGCTTTTTTTTTTTTTTTTGCTATGTTTACTATATTCTCAAGATCTGTAAAAAACAGAAAAAATCATGTTATTTGCCTTATGTGTAAGCCTGTGAACCCACATTTTGATGGCTGCTGCAGGACAGGTGGCTGCTGTGTCCCTGACACTGCTATCCCCCTGCACCAGCCAGGGCTGCCCCCTGGGATCTCATAGGCTGACCACAAAAGGTTTTCTCTGCACCTTTTCATCAGGGCATTGTACCTTTGATCTGGGGCTTTCCCATCTGGACTGGGAGCTCCCACCTGAGATGCAGCAAGGCTGAGAGACAGCCACCAAGTCCTCTCCATCCTTCCAGCTGTGCTCCCTAATGCCATCACCCCAGCCATCCTCTTTCATGGCCCATCACCCCAAGCTCTTGCTGCTGATTCCTTCTTCCCTCTCCAAGCCTCTGCACCCTCTTCACCTTTTCAGCTCCTTCTTAAGGGCTGCTGGGAAACCAGGAGCCCTGTTAGGGCTGTCTTTGTTCCTTTGTTCTATGCTGTTGGGTGTAACTGGCAGGGATGGCACAGGTACTGCAGGAGGGCCCACAGAGATGCTGATGTGATGCTGTGGGAACTGGGAATCTTGTTTTTAGGTAGATGGCTTCCCCCTGTCTGTTAGCCCTCTGTTGTTGAACAGAAGGATGCCTGGAACTAGCAATCCTTTTTTTTTTTTTCTTCTTTGCCCTCCCAGTTCCTTTGCAGAAGCCTGAAGTTTGACATTGCAGATAATGCAAAATATTCTCATTATTCATTCATATAGGTGAGCATTCCTTATTACTGTCTTTGTTTAATGAAGGATTTAACAAAACCAGTTCTTTCTTTTTTTCTTCCATTCTGCCTGAGCTTTCTCTTAAAAAAGGCAAAAGCAAACTTGTTAGGGACTTTAGTAGAGAAACTTGGCTCTGATGGAATTGAGTAAAAACCCAATTTATTTATTCAGCTCTGATTGAAAAACTTGTGATGTTGTCCATAACCTTCTACACTACAGAGTGATACTCTAATCTAGGATATTATGTGTGTATATATATGTTACATATATGAAGGCCTGAAATGCAGCTGCACAAAATAAAATGGAAAGTTGTGCTAAGAACTCACCATAAAGTTCTTGCCAATATATTTGCTGATGGCAAGCTCTGATGATTCAATACAATCTGTCCCTGAAATGAATGAACTGAATGTGTATCAGCTTTCCTGCAATGTGCACTGAATTTGATTTGCTCTGGTTTTGTTTTTTTCTAGGGCTGCCAGAATGAGTGCACGGGAGGAGGATGTTCGGGAGAATCAGGAAAGCAAATGACTGAATCTTTCAAGGTATGTGTGAATGCCCTTCAGAAAAAGGTTTTTTTTTCTCTGTTGGGTCCCAGAGTTGCAGAGCTGAGGATCACAGAAGGGCTCCAAAGCACTGCAGCTCTGGAACATTATCAGCACTCCACAGCAAACAGGGCTGTGGTAGCCAGGAATGCTGAGCAGCTGCCAGGAGCTGACGTGAAATTGCATCCCTCTCTTTTTATTTTAATCTTATGCTTAGAAGTGAGCTCAGTTAAGATACCACTCTTTCCTCTGCCTCTTTCCTGAATGCAGTGCTGGTAACTAAGAGCTCATTTAAAAACTGCATGGATACAGATGTCAGCTTCCAGTTTTCTGTTGAAAGTGCAGAGCCTGTCAGCATGTGCTCCTTTGAATTCTACATCTGTCCTGATTTTCTTTTTTTTCCTGCCTTTTATACATCTTTTGCCTTTATTCTTTGTGTCACACATCTGTAATTCTTCTTCTCTCTCATTGCCCGATTTACAGTCTTTATAAAAGCCTTATCTGTATTTTGCAGAAATATGAAAGTAGTACTCAGAAAAACTCATGCTTTTTCAGCAGTTCCGTTCCTGTTATTTCTGACTATTGTCAGCACTACATGAGATGAAATTAGAATGATATGCTTTGTAAGTGTTGTGTTCTTCCTGACTTTTTTGGGGAGTGCCACAGCTGTGCAGTCTTCTGAATGATGCTTAAATAATTATTTCCCCTTCAGTTGTCAGGCTTTAAACAGATACAAAAAATTAATGCTGCAGTAAATATATCGGACTCTTTGATAAGGTTTATTCTGATGTTGGTCTCATTGAAAACAGCAAGGAATTCTTGAGAGTCCATGACTACAGAATTTCACTGTGTAGCAACATGCCATTTAATTTCTATTTCCTCATTCTCAGCCCTTCCCAGTTCTTCTCTTCCTCATTTCTGCTGGCAGTTCTGCCCAAGGAGGAAAATTCAGGATGACTTTTCTGCCAGAAGATCTGATTTGAAAAATGCTGACAAAACCAGGCATGCAGCCAGTTTTGAAACCACAAGAAATCACAAGTCTGGAGTGCAAGAGTTGTTTTGTGGATTCACCTTCAATAAGCAGTTGGGTGATCTCAGTAGACTGATTCAGCAGAGTGTGCTGGGATATTTGCAAACAAGAATTGCTGTACAAGAGGAGACCCTTGTGTAGCCAAACTGAACTGTGTCTTTCACTCATTGAGGCAGTCCAGAAGGAAGGCAGAGTGACAACAAACTCTTGTGTTTGGGTCACAGGTGAACTTGGTATAAACTAAAACAGGCTTAAGGCAGATTTAATTATACCAGCAGTCAAGCAGGTGCCTTACCAAAGCTCCAAATACCGAGTGGCACAAACCTGGATTTAGTCCAGGTTCCTGTCAGGTTCCCTTCCATTCATATTTGTGTGTCAGCCAGAATGGCAAATCATTGTAGTGGAGAGGCTGGGTGAAGGGGAAAATACATTAGCAGGTGGGACAGATGGTCATAAAGGGAATAATGCTAGCAGAAAGCAGCTGGCTCAGGCTGAAGTCTAATTTGTAAGACTTCATTCCTGCCTTATGGCTCTATTTCTGAAGGTGAGCTGAGATTTTCTAGAAATCTAGAGACTTCTAGAAAATACTGTACTGTGGAAAGTGTGTGTATGAAAGTTAAGGTGAGAATATAGGTCCTGGTTCTAGTATCATGCATTATAATAATTCTTTCTCAGCCTCTTTACCTTCACAGTAAAATTAAGAAGGAAAAGCTTCATAAATGAAGACAAAACCAGCAACAGAAAATGAAAATAAAAAAGCCTGGATTCATTCTAGGGAGCTTCTCAAACATTTTTGTGGAAGACAGTTATGGGGTTACAATTTCAGAAACTATAGCTAATAATATTTCAAAGGAATCAAGTTGACCCATGGGGCTGACTGTGCTGAGGAAAGCTGCAATTTTGTGTCAGTGACCTAAGCAATCCAAGATTGTGGGAGTGCAGAAAACAGGGTATGGTTTTGGTTAAAGCTTACATAAAACATATTATTTACAGTGGGTCCTGCCCAACATTTGAATGCCAGATTAGCCCTCTGAAGGCATTTCTGTTTAGAATGCAGTGCTGTGCTTTTTAGGGGGGGTGAGCTGCTCTGAGTTTTGCTGCAGTTTCTGCCTGGCTTTGAAAGGTGAAGTCAGAAAGTCCCTGTACATTGGGAGGGAAGGCATGCATGTTACTACAATTTCTGGCAGGCAGTGAGCCCCTCTAACTGCTAGCTGTTCTCTGTTCTCATGGACTTCTTTAAAAGCAACAGGTGAGAATTGGCATTTCCTTCTTCCTGACTGCCACTGAGCTACCTTAATTTGACTCAATTCTGCAGTTAAAAATCTCATCCTGGCAGGTCTGTGGCTTGCAAGGCATTTAATGTATGACATTTAGAGTTGCCTTGTGAGCAGTGATCTTGGAACAGCTAAGAAACATTGAAGGAAATAGTGATTTTGCTGCAGTTTCCTGTATTGTAGAAAGTGCCAGATCTCCAGGATTTATCTACCAAGCTCTTTCCATGTGACTGAAATCTTCTTCCCTCCCTCAACTGTTGGATGCACTTATAAATATATTTATTTAAATAGCAGATGGTGATTTGTGACCACACCAAAGTTGTAGTTTTTGTCTGTAGCCAGCACTGGATCTCTGTGAGGGGGATATTACACCAGCAGTGGAGAGTACAGTCATCCTTTGTGCCAGTGAATGTTTTTTTGGGAAGTTGGATCAAGAAATGCACGGGTCTGGTTTTGTTCTTATACTTACATCCAATAATACCATGAAACAGCACACAATTATGTCTAAGGCACTTATTTTTTATGACTAAAAATCTGGCAGTTCCTTTAATGCATTCATTCTGCTTATCATGCTGTCACAAGAGAGAATGAATATTGTTTGGAGAATGTAGCAGTCTGTTTCCATATGTAACTCTGATTTGCTTTCTTTTAATGTGTGAATTCTGACTTGGAATTCCTAGCACTTGATGTTAAGAAACTAAAGGTGTCTGTGATGCCTTTTATTTCTCTCATATCCCAAAAGATGATTTAATGTAGCCTTTTGTCTTGGAATTTGTCTTTGTTTTCCCTTTGAGATGATACATGGAGCACTTCAAAAAGGTATGACCTACTCCTCTGAGTTTCAGTGATCTCAAGCTCTGGAAAAATTGGCATAGTAATGGTGCAAAGTTCAGTTCTTTTGTTCTACTTTTTAACAGCCAGAGTGGTGCAGATTTTCTAGGGAATTTCTAGGGAATACTGGCTGGTTTGCTGTGCAGAAGCAGAATGGAGTAGCTGTAGCTTACAAGTGGACCTGGATTGCATTGCTCATGTGAAGAATGAGGAATGTTTAACTGGGGCTTCTGTGCTGGTGCTGCTCTGAATATCTGTGGGTGCTCCCAGGGAGTTTTCTGCAGGCAGACCTGACCTTCCAGGCAATGAGCCAGTGGGATGTGAGCCCCTGGCAGCTGCATGGGCAGGCTGGTGCAGGGCTGTGCTGCAGCTGGTGATCCCTGTGGGGATCTTGGGCTTGCTAGACACAGTGCAGTGTTCTGCTGATATGCCTGCGTGGCTTCCAGTTCCAGGCTCTCACCTCTAGCCAGGTGAGGTGCTGGATATACTGAATTTTCCATAGTGATGTATGGCTTGTTATTTGTTTCTTGCATTGCTGTATAGTTTTTAAGCCCAGGCTGTGAATTAGGTGACACTGTGCTAAGAATTGTACAAATCTGAACATAAAGATTATTTCCACTCTACGTATATAAACCCCACCCCCCCACAAAAGCCCCAACCAAAATATCTGACAATTTTTCCAAAGCTATAGTGTATTTTACACGAGAAGAAACTGAAATTCTTTTTCCAGTGCAGGCTCAAATATCCATTCGTGGTTCAAATTGAGAGATTGCCAGTGAAAGTTTTACATTACTGAGAGCCATAACCATTTTTATACTAAGTGGGCCTGTGATTTGTCATAAATACAGTGGGATATAGGATTCCTTACTCTGGGAATTGGGTGAGAAAACAATCCATTTTGAGAAAATAGATGGTTTCAAGCTTTATTTTAGAAAACTATATGGTATGTGAAAAGTTTGCTGACAGTTCTGTCAGCAAACAGTTCTCTGATCCTGTATTTTTTTTTTTTTATGAAAGAAGAAAATTTTTTTTTACCTAACTTTCTTGTTTCCCTTCAATTGCAAAGACCAAAGTATATAAAATACTGAATAGTCTAATTTTTGAAATGTCATCTTAAAGTCTAAACTAATTGACTTTATCACATTAGCACATTAGTGTGACAGGGTTAAAGTTCCACTTCTGGAAGAGTTTAGGAAGTACTGAGCAGTTTTCCTCTATTTTCATTTTACAGGAGCAGTAGGTAGAGTTACTGACATGCTCAGAGCATATGGATCAAGGGAACACTCAAGTATTTTTGGAATGAGGAAATACATGCAGTTATAGTAACCATATTACCTACAAGGCTAATAAATATAAAGCAATTTACATGATTTGTATATTTTCAAATATGTTATTTCCTCCCCAGCTTGTCCTCAATTTGTCATTTTCTATTGACATCAGTAAATTATTTACCTGCCAAAGCATATGTGCACTCAGTGAAGCTTTTTATCATATTGCAGCTGTTGATTCTTCAGGGTTTTTGAGTGTTAGGTGGGGATATTAGAAGAATACTCTGCATTGCCATTTAAAATTCTATATTATACTCCATTTTAAATTTTGCTTGATGAGATAGAACATTTCCTTTAAATTAAATTGTACGGGGAAAGATTTATTATAGAAATTTAATGACATCTTGATGCTGGCTGTGATGAGCAGTAGTTCCCCAGAATGTGTGTAGAGAAAATCTGCTCTTATAGAAACTGTCTTGAAGCAGTAAAAGAGAAACAACCCAGTGGATATGAGTGTAACAGGACACAGTAAGGATAGCCAAATGCTTTGGAAGTGGGGCTCTCATCAGCCCTGGAGCAGGCCCTGTGTGGCTCTGCTGAATGCAGTGCTGGGCTGCTCTCCTAAAGAATTCCTGTTTTCCTGGTGTCCAGTCTGATCCTCTTCAGCTAAAGCCCTGTCAGTTACCATTTGGTAGCTCATCTCTGTATCACCTCTGTGGAAGTACATAGCTATGGCCACTGTTAGATCAGGAATGCCAAGCTAGAGCCCAGTTCTGTTACTTTCATAACAATATTTAGCATGTGTGGGCTGGGCACTGCCTTAGAAAAGGTTATTCTGATTTTATTTTTATTTCAGCAGAATCTGTTTCCTTTATGTTATTGTCAGTGTTAACAAAACTATTTGTTTTTTGTGTTGAATTTAGAAAGATTGGTGAGTAATAATACTGTTAAATCACTGTACTTTCATATCACCTGGTTATGCATCCTAGCAGGTATGTATAGGCTGCAGAATTATTTCAGGTGATTTACAATCAAATCCATTCCCTCATCTTTACCAGCTCCAGGATAAAGAGTGCTGAGTGGTTTCTGTGATATTTGCATCCACTTGGGCATGGCACAAACCCTCCTGAGTATTACTATTAATAGGTGCACCAGACTGACACATATCTGCTGCTCTCATTCCACTTATTAGGAAAGAATCTGGGGTCCGTGGCAGCTCCTTTCAGTTTCAGATTGAT